>NW_023494802.1:2425000-2557500 GCF_904425465.1 Colossoma macropomum
TTACAGATATTGATGTCAGTAACCAAATACGTGGTCTAATACAGACGAACAGCAAGGTCACTGTAAGGGTGAAAAGAAAGAACAGTGGGGGTGAAAAAAAAGTAAAAACAATGTCAGGAAGACGCAGTTCCTCCTTCAAGCAGGTACAGCGCAGAATCTTGAATAGCATCGGCCTGTCTCAGCTCAGAGAGATAGCGAGAGTTATGTAGCCCGAGGAAAAAAATAGAAAAAAAGCACAATGTTTTACATGGGGTTGAATGGGAGAGAGATGGGCTGAACAATAGTGCGGAGATTGGTACTTAGGAAGGAGAGAGGGAGTGAATAGACAGTCATTAACCTCCTCTCTCTCCCTCTATCACTCGCTCTCTCTCTCTCTCTGGCTAGCTCGTGCAGCTGGAAGGATGATTATTATCTAAATTAGCTCATCTAGCTCTGTTGAGCGTCTCTGTTCGGGCTCGCTTGGTCTTTCTGCTTGGTTTTAATCTCCCTCTCATCTCTCGTCATTGCACGTCTCTGGATAACCCGCACGTCAGTATGCATACATATGGAAATCAGCGCCTATTCACTTCCAATTAGCTGGTTGTAAGTTGTGGCTTTTCTGGCCATCAGCTAGAAATGTTCACAGACACTCTTTAAAAAAAAAAGTAAAGGGTTCTGAATGGTTCTTGGCGAACAGTTGTAGGAAAAACTTTAATTGACCTCTCCATGCTCCACCCACACTCTTAAAAAAATAAAGGCACCCAAAGAGTTATTTGGCGCGATGTCATAGAAGAATCGTTTCAAGTTCCTTAAAGAACCTGTCAAAAGGTGAGATGTGCAAAAACCTTTTTAAGGTCTAATGAACGTCTATGTAAGGTGATGGTTCTATACCAACGAAAGGGGTTTTTTTTCCTGGAACTTTGGAGGTACACTATGTGGGAACTTTAAAAGGTTCTTCACACTCACACAACTCATTTACAAAAATAGATCTACATGTGGATCTTCAGTGGCATTGCTCCAAAGAACCTAATTTTTAAGAATGCACAAAAGTGTATTTTTTGTAGCTCACGTTGCTAGGTTACCAAAGCTTCACAGAACACTCCACATAATGCTAATTTCTGCTAGCACCCCTTTGGGACTCTAGCGGTACGTTAACACTAAGTTAAAGGCCTTTCACATTGACATTTTTTGGCTGTTCTAGATTAAACAAGAATATTCGATGCTTTTAAAACACACTTCATGCATCACTTGAAGCCTGAAACAGACACTGACAAATATTTGATCTTGTATGTGTCAGTTTTATATTCACTATTTCAGTAAAGTTCAGTAGAGTTCTGGTGCACAGCTGCTGCCGCTGTTGTCCAACCTACGACTTGTATTCACAGTCAGTGATGTGTTTAGCACTTCCACAAAATCTAGAGTGTTTTTATCTCAAAATTTTTCTTGTTGTAAATTGCAACGTGATTGGTTGATTCCACTCTCACTTGCTAATTATATTAGTGGTTAATCTAAGGTGTAAGGCCTTCAGTTCAGTTCCTGAAGTCCTAACCAATGGAAGAGCTTGCTTCGCTGTATGTTCCTAGATATCACAGAGGAAAAACTTCTGATTGGACAATGTTTCAGTGGGCATTTCATGATTTCTAACGTCTTGTTTCCAACCAACACTTTACAATGACAAACAGAATTATTAAAATTGTGTGCAGTTTTTTGTTATGTAATTAAGATAACATTAGTCTGCTGGCAAATTTGTTACAGAATTCTCCAACCTGCCTAGTGTACATTGTCTTTGTGTTTACATGCACTTTATAATCTGATAACTGCAGAAAATCTGATTTTTAATTCGATCAACACATTCACATGCTCTTAGGCAATCAGATAATCGGGAAACTCCGGGTCTACATGAATCAGGCAGTAATTGGATTTCTGCTTTGCAACCAGCCAATAAACTCAAAAACATTACACCAATTCACCTGAAAATATGGATGTACGTCATCTGGAAGATGAATAATATTTAAATCCTTCATTTCATCAAGCATGTATTTGGTTTTGGATTTCAGCAGAAATCCGACTATGAGCGGATTATTGTTCAGCTTAGTAGTGAAGCATTTTAAACTGGAAACACTGTGTTAATCTCCAAATGTAGACAAACGCTGTTGTGCTCCGATATGAATAATGTATTCACTTTGACAAAAATTGACAAAAAATTCTCAACAGGTTAAGCGGATTTTTGCTAACCTTATCCAAACAAGCTTATCTCAATTAGCAACAGAAGCTACAAAAGAACACATATGTGGGCGGAGCATAGATAGATCACTTCATATAGAATTTTTCCTTTGTGGAGGTTCTGTAATCTTTAATGAGGAATGAGCTGCCTGATGTCTGAGACGTTGTTTCACAATAGTTTTGAGAGGATTTTGGGCTGAAGCCTTTTTTAAAAAAAAACTATTATTGGTGGAGGGATACATGCAGGGTTATAAGAGCCCCCAAAGAAAACTGATTTTTTCAAATTCACACTATTTTATCATAAACGTTCCATATAAAAACACTGAAGGGACATGTAGGTTGATTGGTGGTTTTGGATAATAAATAAAAAGGTTATATTTGTGTTGTTGACATTGCCCCCCTGGTTCTTTTCACCACCACTATGAAGAAATCTGAGTTGGTATGTTTCATTACAATGAATCACTGCACATCAAATGACTTTGAATGACTGTTTACATCTCAGCCAACCACTGTTCTATGACATCACTCCGAATAACCCCTTGTGGCACCTGTGAACTCCAAATTCAATAAACTATTTTTTTTTGGAAGATTAGGGTTGTTAGTCATTGGCGTAGCACAGTTGTCAGAGCCAAAACCATCATGTACACATCGTTTTAATTCCTTATCAAAAGTTGTGAACTGGATGGATCTGTTTTGTCCTGTTCCAAAATAAATTGTGTAAGTAACATGACAGTATATTACTGTCATACCTGAACAGATATGAGGAGTATCATGCCAGATTACTTCTCCACACTGAATGTCAAACGTACTGGGAACATTTGGGTCTTAAAAAAAATAATGTTTTCAGTGGAGAAGACGGTGCTCCACGAAATACATTTACATCTCATTGACATTTCTGTTTCATTTAATGAAATGAAGATGGATAGACAGATTAATGGCTTTCAGGCAAGGCGTGTCAGACATCAGACTTTTTAAATAATTAGGCACATTTTTCAGACGAAGATGGAACAAGTCTTGTTTTAACTCATCTGCAGGTTATATGGGCCTCGTTCCAACTCTGTCCTCACCTCGATTTAAAACTCAGAGACTCCTGAAGCTCTTGATTAAACTCTACAAAAATGTAGATCGTTTTTAGCAGGGTTGGGGATACATGGTGCATATAGACCGTGTTCTTTACTCATGCTAAGAGATAGCTGGAAAAAAATAGTTTCACCCCAGTACTACTGATTTTAGCTATAGAACATGCTTTTATGTATTGTTCTAGATAGATACAGGGTTTCAGACATAAAACTGGGTTAACAAAGCATGCCTACTATTACACACTTCACATAGACATCTCAAAGTGTGTGTGGATGTATATGTCTGTTTGTGTGTCTGCCCTGCGATGGACTGGCGACTTGTCCAGGGTGTGTTCCGCCTTCTGCCCAGTGACTGCTGGGACAGGCTCCAGCTCCCCCGGCAACCCAGAAGGATAAGCAGTTTAGAAAATGTGTGTGTGTATGTAATGACATCTCATACATATCAAAACTTGTTTTTATTTCATAACTAATATTACTGTACAAAAACTGTACAATGGAATGGTGCAAAACTGGTGTAAATGAATGTTTATATTGTGTAATGTAATGTAATGTATAATATATATATATATATATATATATATATATATATATATATATATATATATATATATGTGTGTGTGTGTGTGTGTGTGTGTTTACAGTACTACAAGGGTGCTACGCACCTAAGATTTTCGCACCTGTGTAAATGTGATGTGACAATAAACACAATTTGATTTCATTTGATAGAAATATACATATTAAGAATAGATGTTCAATTTTGCTGCCAATTACAGTATCACTTTTTTATTTCCATTGTGCCACTAAAATTCCTAGTCTAATTTGCATTAGAATCATTTTAGCATCCTAAACAAAACAAGAAAATCTATTTTGGCTTGAAGTTTAGACTTTTCAAATGGAATAGACAATTATATATTATATCTAATTATATCAGTTGATATCTGACAGCTAGGTACACTTTTCAAGATCTTGTGAACTCCCAAAATGATCTTGCATAATTTAAAAAAGTGGGAGACATATGTCCCCCTGTGCTGGCTTGATTTTGCATCAGTGCATCAGAAAACACACTTCAGAGTGCTGCAACCATCAAAACATCAGCCCCATCATTGGGAGATTACAAGCTCAAACCATGGTGATGCCACAGCCATCAGTAGCTCTAGTTCAAGAGAGCATAACTGGCCTCTCTCTCTCTGGGTGGGTAGGGTGGTCCTCCCCCTACCCCATCACTCAGCGAGATGGTAGCTTAAGTGGGCGCCTATTAGCTTATGTAAAAGAATTAACACTTAGCGTTCTCCTCCAAGGATGTGCAGCTGTCCATTGGTGTTGTGTTAATGGCAGTTTGAAAAGCATGACCCTCCCAGCTTGCTAGCATTGTGTGACAGAGGGCAGAAATGGCAATGAGTGAATTGAGTAAGAAAATTGGGCAACAAAAACCCAACGTTAGCGCGATGCTAATTGGTAGGAATAAAGCTTGCATTATTTGTTAAAGTTCAAATGTAAAGAAGCAAATTTTAAACACCAAACACTGGAAAACATCTACATTTATTTGCTATTGCTAAGTAAAATTCATCAAAATCCAAATGTGTTAAGGCGAGCTTGGACAGGCTATTATTTACATTTATGTCCGAATGGAATTTCAGGCGCAAAAAATGACCTTCACGCTCCATTATGTTGTCAACAACTACCTTAAAGCTGTCAACATACCAGTCTACCTACAAGAGCACTCAACACCATTACCATACAGTTCCCTCCATTTGGTCAATTCCAAGTCTTAGCTCAAGAGACGTCCATTCACTTTTTCTTGTTGTCCACCTACTCTACCAAAGCTAGACTGGCCATATTTGACCATATATCCCCAAAACATACCAGACAAAAATACCTCGCTCAACACTTTACCTCCTTTAGATTTCATTTTGACCCTTTCCTTTTCCCTCTCCACATCCCCCGCCACCCTTCCCCACTCAATATCCTTCCTTCTTCCTTCTTACCCGGCATCAATATTTCATAAACTTACAGTGACAAATTTATTTTAATGCGCCTTCCGCGTCGACGGCGAGATTGATTGGCCGATCAGGGCGGTGGCACGACGGTGTGAGGCGAGTGGTAGAGCGGAGCTTTACCGCATACATTAGTCAAAGACGGACTGCTGGAGGGAGGGAAAGAGGGAAAGGGAGGGAGAAAGAGAGAGAGAGAGAGCGTGAGAGAGAAAGAGAGTGAAAGGGCCAGTCGCCAAACCGGGGGAGTAGATTTATCATAGTTATGGCTTTCCTAGGCATCCATTTTCCTCAAGGCCGTTGACAGGTAGTATCTGCACAAGCCTGGGTATTGATTGACTGCCTGGTTTGCCGCTCAAATGGGCCCTGGTTAGGGCGCCTCGGCATGACTCTGTGATCTCACCGGGGCCTATTGATACGACGGTCATGTAATCGTTGCTTAATGCCAGTGGGGACTCACTGAATTGGCTAACAACTGCTTGTGGCATTCGCTAGCATGAAACAGCTCCCACAACCACCCTCATATTCCCAGCCCTCATATCCTGACACCCTTGTTTTTGTTTTCTTCATGTTCACCATCCATCTTAGAGCAGATTTTTAACCTCTTTTCTCCTCACAAGATTCTGTTAAGGCTCAAAGACTTGGCACAAACAGATACAGTTAGCGGTTAGGGGCTAATGGATGACTGGTCATGGTTATTAACTTCATTATCTTATACTCCTTTCTTTATAACACATTCATATTTCTCAAAACTGTCAAGACCTAAGCAAAATAACCAACATTTTTGGCTTACTTTCTCAAAGGGTTTTCCCCTGGTAAAGATGCAACGAGGTAGCCTGGCAAAAATAGACAGTTAGAGGTTAGCAGCTAATGGATTGGGCTTGTAATTTTACTTCAACCTCCTCTTTTTACTTACTCTGCTGCCTCACTGATTTTACCTCTTTTCTTATAATCTCATCTTGTCTGTGTCTCCCACAACTATGGAGAGGCAAGCACAACTCCACATTTTTACCCTTTTAGCACCAGCTAGCAAAACAAAGCAGGAACAAACAAGAGCAAAACATGGGTCAGACACTGGACGCCCCTCGTCCCACTGCATGCCATGGCTGCTCACATAATTAGTCACCAGAAAAGAGAGGTTGGGAGTTGATTAGCTTTTCTGCTTGTTAGACAGATTGTGTAAGCACTGTCGTGAAGGGTTTCAGAGATAAGGGGGGATGTTTACCATGAAGCATGTGCCATGGAAAGTGGAAAACAGTGGATTTTTGTCAGAATCTGCATACTTTGTTCAGCTTTTCTGCCAAACGTAGATCTTTTGAAAGTAGATAACTGAACCCTTTTGTTTTGTTTGATCCTAAAGGGCTAATGCACTGATTTTTCTTCTGAAAAGAAGTTCTTTAAGGGTTCTTTAGTAAAGGCCAAGGTTATATATAGAACTGTGATGACTGAAAGAGCCATTTAAATGCTTAAAAATTTGCTTTACAGTTCAGAAAATGGTTCTTTTTTATGTGTACTATTCTAATTATGCTTCCTCTACAAGGTTATCATGATCACTTATGACATTCTGTGCTGTATCAATCATTATAAGATGGCTTCCCAGCTGTCTAGAAACCACCTGGAATACAATAGCAACTGCAAAGCAACCTCCTAGCAACCACCTGTAATACTATAACAACCAATGAGCCACAGCAACTACCTAAGATACCATTGCAATGCCTAAGCAACCACTCTAGCTAATCTAGTAACCACCTAGCAACACTGTAGCAACCACCTGAAACACCACAAAAGTAATTAGAAAACACCCCAGCTACCACCTTGGATATCTTAACAATCACCTCGCAACACCCTAAAAACCATCTTAAATACATCAGCAACCACTTAACAATAACCTCGCAACAACCTAGCAAAAAACGTAGCAACAGTCTAGCAACCAAACTGCCTAGAAATAACCTAAAACCTGGATTACCATAGCAACTGCATTGCAGCACCTAGGATATAAAAATAACTGCCTAAGAACACCCTAGGAACCACCTGGAACACTGTAACAACCACCTAGTGACTGCTTGAGGAGCAACAATCTACCAATACCCTAACAACTATCTACCATCGCAACTTAGCTTAGCTTAGCAATCACACAGAATATCAAAACAATGAAACAATGAAAATATTCCACAACAACCAAAGACACACATAATACACAACTCAGTACTTTCAATAATTCAGTGCTACATTAAACCAGTTAAAAAAACAGCTACAACAGTTTTAACTTTTCAATGGTACTGGATGGCATTATGAGTGAAGAACCATAGCCACTGTTTAGAACCTTATAGAACCATTTTTATAAATGAGATCATTTTTCGTAAATGAAATGTGTGAAGAACCTTTTTAAAAATTTAAAGAACCTTCACATGAATGAGCGAAGGTAAAATTTGAACATTTAAAGCTACGCTCTTAAAAAAGATGGTTCTTCAAGAGTTCTTTAGTAAAGCCAGAATGTGCAGTATATGGTCCTATATAGAACCCTTTTTTGAAAATGGTTCTATATAGCACCAAAAAGATTTCTGCTCTTGTTAGGATGTCACGCTTGTATACAATAGAAGAACCATTTTTGGTGCTAGATAGAACCCTTTTGAAAGAGGTTCTATATAGAACCATATACAAACCTCTCTCAATCACTCTGAAAAACCCATGGCTCTAAATAGAACTATTCTCTTTATTAAAGAACCCATGAAGACCCACCTTTTTAAGAGTGTACCTAATGCAAAGGTTCTAGAAGAAAAGTTTTTAGTTTCATAAAACTGCTCCTCCAGTTTAATTGTGTAATATTTTTGAGAGTGTATGCAGAGATGGTCCACTCAGCTTGCAGAAGATTGAGAAGAATATTCAGACTGTGCTGAGGTAGATTCATCTATTCAGTGAAACTTCTTTTATTGACTGTTATAAAAATGAAAAATCAGAAAAGAGGAAGATCTGAAACAGCCTTTCTGTGTTCAGATGGTAAATGAAAGCCTTGTGTGGTCTCTGTGGTGGAATTTCCCACCGAGGTGTTGCTTCTCTCTGGAGACTTCCAGCATCTCGGTGCTTTTCCACACTGATTCAGCTGGAACACCATAACTCAAAACCTCACCTCAAACACTGACACATTCTGATGACTACAAAACGCCAGCGTGGTTCATCATGTCCCTCCAGTGTCTGGGCCTTCTCGGCTTGTGTCGTATTCAGGACATCATGACCCAGAGATTAGAGGTTGTGCGGTACAGAGCACCTTGAAAAGCGAGGTCTTTCTTAATGCTTAGGCTGACCACTAGAAGGGGCCTCTCTTTCCAATAAACATAATTTATTTGGCACTTTTTTAAAGCTGACCGTAAAAACATTAAATGTAGCTCAGCACAATTAAAAATCTTAAAAAATAATAGAGAAAATCTTAAACCACCAGAGAAATAAACACAAACAACTTCTAGATCTGGTCAAAACTACATTCTTACACTCTTAAAAAAGATGGTTCCTCGAGGGTTCTTTAGTAAAGAAAAAAACCCTCTTTGGTGCTATACAGAACCCTTTTCAAATAGGTTCTAAACAGAACCATTTTCAACACATTCTTAAAAACTATTTCTTTGCATGGGCAAAGAACCATTTAAGTATGAAATGGATCTGTATAAAACTCATGGTTCTAATTAGGATCATTGCCTTTACTAAAGAACCTTTGAGGAACCATCTTTTTTAACCGTGTATTTGAAAACGCTATGCTACTGTGCTGGTCTGTATTGTTGTACCCTCTTAAAAAAGACGGTTCTTCAAGGGTTCTTTAGTAAAGAAAATGGTTCTATATAGAACCAGGAACACACAAAGAACACTTTGTATGATTAAAAAGTTCTTTGCCTCATGAAAGTCTTCTTCAGACTGATGGAGAATGTGCTGTATATGGTTCTATATAGACCCTTTTTGAAAATGGTTCTATATAGCACTCAGAATAGTCCTTCCATTGTTATGACATCAAGCTTGTAACAATAGAAGAATGCCTTAGGGTGCTTTCTGGAAATGGTTCTATATAGAATGGTCATGCACATTTTCCTTCAATCCGAAGAACCCTTTCATTATGTAAAGAACCCTTTAATCATGCAAAGGGATTTTTGAGTGTTCATGGTTCTATATCTTTACTAAAGAACCCTTGAAGAAGCATCATTTTTAAGAGTGTAGAAATTTCTTAGCGGTACTTGGCTTGGCTGTCCGGTTCTAGGAAAAAAACTTTAGCTGATATAGAGCCTAGGGGTGGTGCATGTTGGCGCAGTGGGTGGCCTCACAGCAAGAAGAGCCTGGGTTCGATTCCCTGGCCAGGGAACCAAGGTTCTTTCTGTGCGGAGTTTGCAAGTTTTCCCCCTGGTGTCTGTGTGGGTTTCCTCCCCCACAGCTAAATTGGCTCTAGGTGTGTGTGTGTGTGTGTGTGAATGTGTATGCCTGTGTGTCTGCCCTGTGATGGGGGATCCAGGGTGGATCCATCCATAAAGATGTTCATTAGGGATCCAAAGGTAGTTCTTCTATGGGATCAATCAAACAGACCCCACAATGTTTAAAAGTCTCTTTCATGGCTATATAACTATACATCTATTTGTAGACACCTGCTCTTTCAGTGTTTCTTCGGAAATGATGGGTATTAATAGTGAGTTTGTGCTGCAGTAACAGCCTCTACTCTTCTGAGAAGTCTTCACACTAGATGTTGGAACATTGTTGAGAGGATTTGATTGCATTCGGCCACAACAGCATTCATAAGGTCAGGTACAGATGTTAGGTGATCAGTTCTGGATCACTCTAACTCATCCCAAAGGTACTGGAGCTCCATCACTCCAGAGAATGCAATTCTAGTGCTCCACAGCCCAGTGCTGGGGGGCTTTACACCCCTCTACCCCACTCTTGGCATTGAGCAAGGTGATCATGTGGCTGCTCCACTGTATGGTCAATGCTTTTCAGTTGAGATGCATGCATAATTGAACACCTGTATCAGAGTAGTTGAATTGACCATCTAAGTATTTTTGGGCATTTTGCATATCTATATGTTTGTAAGTATAAGTGCATAAACAGGTCTGACAGTCATAGATTTGTAGTGCACTTCTGGAGTAGGCGATGGCCATGCACACTTTTCTCTTCACTTTTTCAAAAAAGACAAGAAGCTGCCTCCTGCCTCACTCGTCCTTTTTCTTCTTTTTATGCATTTGTTTGTTTATTTATTTATTTACTTAAAGTATCTGTCTCTGTCTGTTCCCAAGCTGGTGGGAGAATGACAGAACGTGCCTGACTCCTCCTTAAATCACCTCCTGACAGAAAGAGAGAGAGAGAAAGAGAGAGAGAGAGCTCTATAGAAAGAGAGGGACGGGGGGATGAAAAGGAGAGGGGGGTTAGTACGTGTTAGGAATGAACCTATCAATCCCGGCTGCCTATTACCCAGTGCGAGATGCGTCTCGATACGAAGACGCCTAGTTAGCGTGCTTGTTCCAAATTAATAAAACGCCACTCGCGGGCGGCTGCCAGAGACGCCGCTGGTTATTGATTAAAGCATGTCAGGAAAAATAGAAGTCTGTGCCATTAAAAGTACAAATTATGTGGCGCGTGTGCGGCGTGGGGCTCGGCGCGTGAAGCGGGTGCAGATGAGAGGAGTGACTTTAAACTGCCCCTCTGCGCCTGCCTGCAGGGGGCGCATACAGTTTTCTGTGGTCATGTGTCCTACTTCCAGAGATGCCCAAAACCCAGTGGTGTGGTTGGGTGTGTGTGCACATATAAACTGTAAACTGACTTTTTACTGGGCTACTTCCATACGCTGACTTCTAAAGTTGCTTTTTTTGCATATAGACACATTAAACACTAGCCTTGTTTACACGCAGCCCGATAATCTGTTAATGATCCGACTAATAGCTTAATCAGAACTTCAGTTGGAATAGTCTCATCCAATTGAGGCCATTCAGAATACAATTTCTACCCAATTGAACGAGGTGGGTAATCCTGTAAATAATCCATCCAGTAGAAGAATAATGTCGATGTAAACCCCCTGTATCTGATTACATTCCTAATCGGAAAGTTTAAGTATGTTCTGCGCATGTGCGTTCACATCACAGCGAAAGTTTAAAATGTTCAGCATGGGGGGAGCAGAAACTGGTCGGCAGAGGGGACAAGGTTTATGCTTTGAGCTTTAAAAGACAGTGGTGGGACGGGCATCTAGCTTATGTGTCTCAGAATATGATGACTTCCTCTCACCCTTCTTTAATAAGTACATGTGAAGTTCATTTTCCTGAGTCTGACATCATTTTAAAGTAATAAAAACACTGTTTACTGCTGCTCATCTCACTCTGACTGGACTCACATGATGCTTGTTGTCATGTTAAAGTGTACGCTAAGTGCATCAAGCTTTACAATGATGTTGTGTTAGTGGTAGTTTGAAAAGATGTGGCATTGCATGCTAGTCTTCACCCTCCTAGCATTGGTAGCATTGTTTTTGATTGGCAGAGCCCTAGCTAGTTTTTGGAACTGGACATGACTAATCTGGGATAAACATTGATAACAAATGGCAAAATAAAAGTTTGTGATTGAAAAATCTTGTGAATGAATTTGCATGACGTGCTAGTCTAGCATGCTAGTACCTTGACACATGAACTAACCTTGGGTTGGGTTTGCTAATGTCAGTGTTTCAGTGTTTCAGTAGCTATGTGAGCTAATAGTAGTTTCGTAGAAGAGATTACAGCTTTATAATAAGGCCAACATTTTTGGAAAAAGGACTATTGCTGATGTCAGGATTTTGCAAATATGTATAACCATTTTATAGTGTGCCCATCCAAAAATGGATGGAAGAGAGAGAAGAACAGAGAAGTTTATACTAAAGCCTGTAGTAATGATATTATCCATGCCAGTAGGTTCCTTTGTAGCTAATGTTGCTTTGTAGCTAATCTTTGCAGAACGGTTCTACACATTTAAAAAGAGGGTTCTTCAAGGGTTCTTTAGTCAAGGCAATTGTCCTCTTTAGAACCATGAGTTTTATATTGAACCATTTCATCCTTAAATGGTTCTTTGCATGGTGAAATGGTGCTTCAGATTGATGGAGAATGTATTATATATTGTTTTATATAGAATCTTATATTGAACCATCTACATCACATTCTCTATCAATCTGAAGAACCATTTCACCATGCAAAGAACAATTTAATCATGCAAAGTGTTCTGTGAGTGTTCATGGTTCTATATAGAACTATTTTCTACTGCTTTAAGTTAGCATTGTGAAAATGACTTCATGCTAACTGGTGGCTGCTTACTTGTATTAATGTTTTAGTAAATTAATTAATTTAACTGAATTTGAAGTTGAAGTGTGAAGAGTTTAACCTAATCAGATCACTTCAGCTCTTACGGAAGCAGCATCATACAGATCCCTGTAGCAGATTAGGCCTGTTAGTAACTTAATGTTTCACATAATAGTGCTCGACAGTATAAACAATAACATTGTTTCTCTAGATTGGATTTCATTATGTCATAAATAAAACCACCATCGTTTCTAAAGTAGCACATTTCAGATTCATTGCTGCTGCACAGCTGCCGTCTTGTTACTCTCAGCAGGTTATTGCATGTTTGAATGACTTAATATCAGTGATTAAGCGGTTATGTTTGAACTAATGGCTGTAAATTAATCAACGCGTGTGAAAATGATGAAAATTAGGGTTTTAATTAAATCATGTTGCTCAGACAAAGTGAAACTGCTACATTAGAAATTAATGTTTGTCAAGATTACATTTAAAGTACTCTCATTCCATCTCAATAGACTTCATGCTATGATTTCTTATGTCTGGACATCTTGGAGTGAAATGTAATGTTATTTAAGTTATTGCAAGAGAGAGAGAGAGAGAGAGAGAGAGAGAGAGAGAGAGAGAGAGAGAAGAGAGAAAGAGAAAAATGAGAGGAAAGGAGAAAGAGAGCTAAACAAGGAGGTAGAGAAAGAGGGGGAAAGGGATCAGATGGTCAGAAGAAAGGAGAGAGAGAAAGAATGAGAAAGAAGAGACAGAGAAAGACAGAGAAAGATATAAAAAAGAGAAAATAAGAGAGAAAAAGAAAAACAGAGAGCAAATGAGAAATGATAGGGAGAGAAGAGAAAGGGAAAAAAACAAAGACAGAGAGATGAAGGAGATAGGGAGAAACAAGAAAAGAGACAGAAAGGAGAGAGAGAAAAGGAGAAAGAGAAACAAAAAGAGAGAAAGGGATAAAGAAAATGATAGGGAGTGAGAGAAAGGGAACGAAACAAAGAAAATCAGGGAGAGAAGGAGTTGACAGAAACAAGAAATAAATGAGAGAGAGAGAGAAAGAGGGAGAGAGAGGAAGGAGATAGGAAGAAGCAAGGAGAGAGAAAATGAAAAAAAGAGAGGGATAGAGTAGAGAAGTAGAGAGGAGAAAGAAAAATAGACGAGAGAGAAAGATTGAGACAGAGATAGAGAAGGACAGAAAGTAAAAAAGAAAAAATACAGAAACAGGGAGAGTGAGAAGAGAGAAAAAGACAGAGAGAGAGGCACAGAAAGAAGAAGGAGAGAGAAACAAGAAGGGAGAAAGAAGGAGAAAGGTAAGAGAAAGAGAAAGGTTGGGAGTCTGATTGAGGGAAAGAGTAGTTGAGGTGAAGGTGTGACATCATCTTCCGTTCATTCAGCTTCTCTCTCTCTCTCTCTCTCTCTCTCTCTCTCTCTCTCTCTCTCTCTCTCTCTCCCTCACGTTTTGAAGTAGTTGTGTGTTCTGTGTTAAAAGCAGCTACTTAATCATGTAATAAATTAAATTATTACATTCTGACACACAGCCAGATGGCCTGAGAGAGAGAGAGAGAGAGAGAGAGAGAGAGAGAGAATGTGTGTGTGAGAGACAAGACAGATAGATACATAGATAGATAGATAGATAGATAGATAGATAGATAGATAGATGGAGACACATGGAGAGATTGGAACCATTCCCTTTTCTAAAGAATCTTTGAAAAAAACATTTTAAGAGCAATTTAAGCACATTTTTGAAATTGACAATGTTGAGGTTCTTTGTACAAAATGGTCAGTCTGTGTTTTAGTCTGATTCCTATTGAAGCTCATGTTCAGGTGACTCTCAGGTGGGTCTGATCTGCTCATCAGAGGCTTTTTTACAAACCTGTGTCCAACTTGAGCGCAAGATGTCAATAAAGCAAAAGGGGGACGCACCACCAAATAAGAAATTCTAAGAGATTCTGAAAGTAACGTAACATTTTTAAATATTGTACTTTTCACTCAGATTGTTATGCTGATGATATTATTTGTAACGAAAATCGATGTATAAATCACAAAGAAATTCAAAATAAAAGCATTTTTATCAGTGCTCTTAGAGTTTTGGACCCTGCTGTAAATCTCTAAATCTTACAGATCCTGAGTGTAATCAGGCCTCAATTTTATAACTCACTCTGTGTCCTAAACCACCTTGACAAGTCCTCATGACTTCAATGAAGACTTGGGTACAGTGTGAGCAGGTTGAGAGAAGTTTTGGAGACATATTTTCAGAAAAGATTTGGGTGACTATTGATTTCTAGTGTTTGTTAGCATTAGCCTCGTAGCTCCAGTTTTAAACTACGGACGCAAAATTTGGACACCAGACGTGTCTCAGCTGATCGACTCCGTCTTATGTGAATAGGGAATTATGTGAATGTTAATTTGTCGCTGAGCTGTTCCTGAGAAGAAGGAGTGTGTAGAGCTTCAGTCAGAGACCCTTGTGTGTATGTGTGTGTCTCTGGGAGGAAAACACGAGCTGAAAGATGGCTTTTGTTTACGAGTGAGGTGGTGGGGGGTGAGGGACCATCCACGGTAATTTACAGCACAACACACACAGCATAACGCAGACACGCTCAGTCTGGGAACCCCAGGCCACCACACACACACACATGCGCGCGTCTCATCCTCACCTGACAGGTCATTAATCTCTTGATGTGATTCAGAGAGAGAGAGAGAAAGAGAGAGAGGGAGGGAGAGAGAGAGAGATGGAGCCCTTTGTATTTTTAGCGATGTCTGGAAGACACTTTGCTTTTTTATGAATTTTTAAAGTCCCTTATTGTTGTTGTTGTTATTGTTGTTGTCTCCGTTTGGCCGAGACGGAGCGACTGACTCTCTGATTTTGATAGAAAACTAGATTCCTCTCCATCATTAAACAGCTCAGCACATCAGTCGGTGCTACTGAAACAGGTCAGCACACCTGCATATCCTGGATATCTGAAGTTATAACTTCATGTAACAATTAAAAATATAAAAAAAAAATATAAATGAACATCAACTAATACCACAAAATGTTCATTCTTAATATTTAGTAATATAAAAAATTCAAGCTTTCTTTTAAATTAAATGTTCACACACTGTAAAGTGTTTCTTAATAATGTAATGAGAGAGAGAGAGAGTGAGAGAGAGAGATAGAGGGAGAGAGGGAGAGAGAGAGAGAGAGAAAGTGAGAGAGCTAGAAAGAGAGAGACAAATAGAAAAGAGACAGAGAAGAAAGAAGGGAGACAAACAAGAGAGAGGTAGATAGAAAGAGATAGAAGAAAAGATAAAGAGGTAAAGGAGAGATGCAGCGAGAGAGAGCAAGAGAAAGGGAGAAATACAGAGGAAAAAGAGATACAAAGAGATAATGGAAAGTGAAAGAGAGACAGAGAAAAAGAGAGAAAGGAGAAAGAAAAGAAAGACAGACAATAAAGAGAGGAAGAATGGAGAAAGACAGGAGAGAGAAGAAAAAGAGAAATATAGAAGTAGAGAGAGAGAGAGAGAAAAAGAGATAGAGGCAAGGGGAGAAAGAAAATAGTAAAGAAAAGGAAGAGGGAGAAATGAAGAGAGAAAAGAGAGAAAGAGTGAGACAAAGAGATAGGAGACAAAGAAAAATGAAAGGAGACAAACAATAGAGAGATAGATAAAGTGATAGAGAGACAGAGGTAGAAGGACGGATAAAGAAGAAAAAGAGAAACATGCAGTGAGAGAGAGCAAGTGAAAAAGAGAAATACAGAGGAAAAAGAGATACAAAGATAGATAAATTGAAAGTGGAAGAGAGACAGAGAGAAAGAGAAAGAAAGGACAGAGAGATGAAAGACAGAGACAGAAGAAAGAGAGATAGAAGGAAGAAAGAAAGGAGAGACAGTAGAGAAGCAGAGAGAAACAGTGAGGAAAAAAGAGAGATACAGAAGCAGAGTGACATAGAGAGAGAGAGAGAGAGAGAGAGAGAAAGAGAGAGATGGTTAATGCTCTGTGCTCTCAGCCGTATGTTGTATGATGTCTCTAATTAGTAAATTAATTAGATGCACACTCCTCTCTGTCACCTCACACACACACACACACACACACACACACGTTTCTCTCTAATTCGAGGTTAAAGTGCGTGTTTAGGTGTTGTGTCTCGATAAAATGAGGTTACAGATGTTGCAGTTCTTGTTTTGAAACTGATAATCTTTTTCTGTCAGTGTTTATCAGATGGGGGCCCTCAGGATCATTCGAGGTCTTCAGATAAAGCCTGAATAAAACTATGTCTGAAAAAATATTTTCATTTAATGTAATCATTGTTTTTCTGTTGTATCTAGGTAGATACGCTCAGGCTAGCTTTCCCATTGATTAGGACTTCAAGAGCTGAACAGAAGGCCTTACATGTCAGATTTTAAAAGAAAAATCATCACTCTAGTCCTTCTGGAAGTTCTAGATATGTGACTGTGAAAATGTGCCATGGATTAGTTGCTAGGAATGGAAAACAGTGGCGGCAGCTCTATGGCAGGACTCTTTACTGAAAAAGTAACTGATACATACAAGATCAAATTTCTGTTACTGTCTGTAATAATTTCAAATAAAACATGTAATGTCATTTACAAGCTTCAAAAGTTCATGTTTAATCAGGAATGACCAAAAAATGTTCAAGTGCAAAAAGTGGTAGCTTAGAGCTAACATACTGTTAGAAATCCTATAGGAGTGCTAATAGAAATTAGCTTTATTGTTGAGGTATTATTTCCCTGTTTTGTAAGCAAATTTTGACATTTATGGCCTAAACCGAAAGCGTAGCTCACCCTACATCTTTGTCTGTAACTAGAAGAGATATTTTATTATGATTTAAATTTGATGTTCTGAAATCCTGTTTTTGTCTTTTTTTGATGTGATATATATATATATATATATATATATATATATATATATATATATATATGACACCTACATATACTTATCATGACAACTGAACTGACCTAACCCTACATACATGTTTATATTTATGTTTATTCCAATAGGCATTTGCCAAGTTTGATCAAAGTTAGCTAATGTAGATCTTTATGACAGATGACGCCTGTTGGAATAAGCATTTATGAACTTGTATGTAGGGTTATGTCAGTTGTCAGGACAAGTTTTGTAAGTGTCATGTAGCCTTATGAACAGTACCCTGCTGATTGTTAAGATATGCATATCACCTCTGTAAGTTTGAAAAAGAAAAACTAAAATTAGAGGTACTTTATTGTAATACGGAGTGAATTTTGGGTGATTTTATGCCTGATTACCCCCTGATGCTTTGCTGCACGTCAGTGAACTATCATAATCAGATATTGGTTCTGCTGGTTATTCTGATGTACGTATCATGTCTGTAAGTTGACCCATTCCTGAGTTATGAAGCCTGGAATAGAGCAATTCAGACCACAAAGTCCAGGCTTGAGGTCCAAGGAGTTAAATATGATAATGATCTTTCTTTAGCACCAAATTTGAGCAAATAAGACAAATTCAATTAACCATGAATAACTATTGTGATGAATTGTGATGACTTATTTAAATTTTTTGATAGTCTTTATAATTACATAATTACGTTGCAATAGTGGGACAACTCCAGACACTGAAGGGTTAAAGTTTGGAGTGTGGCACTGTGTGTGTGTGTGTGTGTGTGTGTGTGTGTGTGTTTGTTTGTGTGTGTGTACGCGCATGCTCATGCTCACTGGTGCGTGTGTGTTTGTGTGTTTATGTGATGCGGTGTGTCATCTGGCAGTACGGCCCAACAGCCCCCCAGTGTGAGATGAGTGGAGGAGCGCGAGCGTGAGGTGTGCGTGCGTGTTGGAGCTGAATCAGCAGGAAGCTGCTCCTAATCACCGCCGCTCATCTGTTAATGAACTTAATGAAGAATGTGACAAAAGCTGAAAGGCGCTGATAGAGGAGAAGTTCCAGCACACTGACTAGAACTTCTGTTCTCTTTCTCTCCCTCTCTCTCTCTCTCTTCTCCCCACCACGCTCATCTACCTTCAGTCCCCTGCATCCCTCCATCCCCTCATCCTTCTCCTCTCTCCTCCCTCATTCTCTCTCCTGCTTGCTGGTCCATGGCTGAGAAAAAACGCTCCTGAGCGGAATCACAGCCTGGACAGCAGTGAGCAAATGAAAGCCTAAAAGAGCCTCTATATGACTCCATTAAAGGGACAGTTCAGTCAAACAATGCTAATAACATTAATAATATATTTGAAAAACAGCTTTCAGAAGTATGAAGTATCATATGGGGCATTAACTGATCAGCAAAAATAGTAATAAAGTCCAGAAACATTACATTAGAGCCTGAAAAGTGTCTGTGTGACTCAATTAAAGAAACATTATACAATACAATAATAGTAACAAAAGCAAAAAATGACACATTACAGGCTGCAGGAGTTTCTGTATGACTTGATTAAGGGACAGTTCAGCAGAAATTAAAATTGTGTATAAAAGAGAATTCAGCTAAAAAGGCTAATATTGGCTGAATTTAATAATAATAATAATAATAATAATAATAATAATAATAATAATAATGTTATTTTTAAAACCTTAAAAAACAAATATGAAGTATTACAGAAACCATGGGACATTAATTGATAAATTGATCAATAAAGTAATATTAATAAAGGCAAAGATACATTACAGCCTGGAAGAGTCTCAGTATGACCCCAATAAATGCATAGTTTAGCTAAAAATACTAATATTGGCTAAATTCAATATTAATAATAATAATATTAGTAGGGGTAACAACACCAACAACAACAACAACAACAACAATTATAATAATACTTATTATTATTATTAATAATAATAATAACAACAACAACAACACCACATTATACGTCTATGGGGCTTATAATATCCTAAAAAGCCTTAAATTAAAAATATAAAGTATTAGACAAACTATGGGACGTTAATTGATAAACATAAAATATAGTAATAAAGTAATATTAATAAAGGTAAAGGTACATTACAGCCTGGAAGAGTCTCAGTATAACCCTATTAAAGGGATAGTTCAGCAGAAATGCTAATATTGGTGTAGTAGTAGTAACAACAACAACAAAAGCCTTATATGAAGAAATATAATGTATTAGACACACCAGGGGACATTAACTGATTAATAAAAAATATATGGTAATAGAGTTAAAAATCTAGACTGTGCAAGTCTCTGGGTGACTGTATAAAGGAATAGTTCAGCCAAATAATGCTAATACTGACTTATAATAATAACTAATAATAATTAACATTAACATTTACATTAACATTGACTGAGAATGCAATAAAAGTAATAAAGTCAAGAAATATTTCATTTTATGAGTCTCTCTCACATGACTCTTTTAAAGGGACAGTTCCATTGCTAAGAGTAGCAAAATTTTAATAATAATAACAACCTAAAAACCTAAAAAGCTCTCAGAAGCATGAATTCATCTCAAAGGTACTGGATGGATCTCCATCACTCCAGAGAACGCAGTTTCAGTACTCCACAGCCCAATGCTCAAGCAATTTGCAGCAAAACAATGTTAATGCAGGTAAAAATCAATGAAAATAACGTAATGAAATGCTGCATTGCCAACAATGCTAACATGGCTAAAAATGGATGAAAACGATGTGTTGCTGGCTGACAACACTGTTTTTCCATTCACTGAAAAGCAGCCACAGTAACCATATTAGCACTGCAACACTCTCGTACGTCAACACACTCCAATTACACTTAAACATGGGATTTCCCATGATCCTCCACTACACCTTTTCCCTCCTCCACTTAGCACATGACAGACCTGGTTAGGATAATGAGGAACGAGAGAAAGACTTTCACACCTTTTCACTGTTTAATCAACGGTGTCAAGTGCCGTATCTATCTCTCCACTTCGCTCCATTAGAGACGACAAGGTTTTGATTAGCTCCTTCATCTCCAAAGATTGAGATATTAACATGCTGGAGTAATGCGTGACATAAATGAGCAGTTTTTTTGCTAATCTGTCTGAAAGAGGATCTTCCAGGCACTGCAGGTACGACTGCACATAATTTTTATGCATCACGATGGTTAATATTCTATTAGCGCCACTTACTATTGCCTCAATTCATAACTTAACATTTGACTAGCAAGATTAATCAATGTTGTCTAGTTCAATTGCTACAGATGATCATCGTAACTGAGCTTTAGCATGTAATAATTCACACTGGTGTTAAACGAATGTGGTGAGCCTCAATGCTAGTCGTGGGGTTTTAATGCTAAGTGCATTCCCTGCTTAGGTAAACCAGGGGCTGTATTACAGAAACGTCCTGTCTTTTTGTCTTAATATCTGACAGGTCAAGACAAGATTTTTCACAAATTTGTGCTACAGAAGCAAATCTGATCTTAATTTAGGAATCTTATCTTACAGCATCTTATCTTAAGTTAGGAAATCTTAACCTACTCAATAGGCCCTTTTCACATTTCTGCATTTTTTCTGCTGGAAGTACTTGTTAAGCAGAGGAAAATGGGTTTATATATTAATATTTGTGCAATTAATAAAGGAATAAACTTTGTCATACAGAGTAAAAGAACCTCTGTGTCAGCATTTCACCACTGCTGACCAACGTTACACTGAGTGCAGTTCGTGCACGTTGCTGCTACAGCCGCTTTCAGAGGAACAGATCATTTTCTCTCTCAAAAATTGTCGTGTGAGTGCTCGGCAGGGAGGAGATATTCGTCCACAGAACAGTATGTGGCATAAACTCCACAGTACTAAGTACAAATGTCACTTAATTTTACTATGTCCTTTATCAGCCTAAAAACTAGAACCTCTTAGTCATTTCAGTGTTATCTACTTGAACTGTCTTGGTACTTACAATCATCCATCCATCCATCATCTAAACCGCTTATCCTTCTGGGTCGCGGTGGGGTGCTGGAGCCTATCCCAGCTGTCATTGGGCAGAAGGCAGGATACACCCTGGACAGGTCGCCAGTCCATCGCAGGGCAGACAGACAGACATACACTTTCACACCTAGGGTGCAATTTAGCATGTCCAATTGGCCTGACTGCACATTTTTGGACTGTGGGAGGAAACCGGAGTACCCGGAGGAAACCCATGCGGACAACAGGCAAACTCCACACAGAGATGACCCTGGTCACGCAGCCGGGAATCGAACCCAGGCCATTCTTGCTGTGAGGTGACAGCGCCACCCACTGCGCCACTGTGCCGCCCACTTACAATCATTTTACCCAAAAAATTCCTAACAACCAAATGAAACCTGCTTATGACTCCTATTCACAATCAGTGACATATTTAGAACTTTCAGAAGGCCTAGATCGATGTTTCTTCTCGTGAAATTGGTCCCAGCCACTGTAAATCAAACTGTGGTTGGTTGATTCCTCTGTCAGTACTTAATTATGTTGGTAGTTGGTGGTAGTTAATCTAATGTGCAAGGCCTGTAAAGCCTTTTGATCAATGAAATCCTAACCAATAGGAGAGCTCGTTTGGCTGCATCTATCTAGATAGCATTAAGAAAAAAAATCAATTTTTTGTTGGACCCATTTGTTTTCAGCCAAACAATGAAATATGTATTATTACAATAATTGCGGAGGTTAACCCCTTAAAATCTGAGGCTTAATATATATATATATATATAAGGCTTATTATTCAGTAACTAAACTGGTCATTTAAGGGGTTAAGTATGTAGGTAAGTATGATAGTAATATTAAATAAAATCAGCCTCTTGCCAATTTTTGTAAGAATACCTTCCATGGCAGAGCATGGACACATCAGTTAGGTACCCCATTCATCTTTGGCCAGTTTCTAACCACAGGACTACTGCTGTTCAGATATTTTTTGGGTGTCGGACCAGCAAGGTGGAGCTACAAGGGAGGGGTTTCCACTAAAAAGTGGCCACACAGTCTATATTTAACTTTCTAGGCTGTAGAAAGTTGAGGCCTCGCCTACATCTTTCCCACGGTTGTGGTTATGTAAGTGTCACTAACCTGTGTGTAGTTGGCAGTGGTCAAAATATCGCTATTAGGCTGGACACAGGAACTACACGTCGGAGCTTCCTGAGCTTCTTTTCACTTTTCCAGCAAAAGCTACATCTCTTTCTGTGCATGTGCCACCAACGCTACTGTGGACACACACAGGATCCACCTGTGCAATGGCCCTCACTGCCCTTCCATCCTGTTCTAAAGGCTGTCCTCACTGCTTTCTGGCACACTGTAATGACCTATCATGAATGAGCCAAAGGTCAAAGGTCATCATGGACACGGGTCATGGATGCAGGGACTGCCCATAGTCATTTCTGGAAAGAGGTCAGGATGAGCAAGGCAATTTAGATACGAAGACCGTCCATTATCTACCGTGAGTCCATTGAAAAAGAGCGAGCAGTAATGAATAATTACAGTTAACTTCCGTGAAAGGAAGCGCGGTGTTGCTCTTGGACAGTAGACTTCGCATGTGATTGTATCATTCATACAAAAAGAGACAAAGAACAGTCAAGGGCAGAGGTGCTATGATAAATAGCTGTTGATTCAAACTGTCCTCCTGCTTTGGGATATTTAGTTTCATTTCAGACATTCCAGAAAATAAATCTGTTTAAAATGAGCAGGAAGGCAGGTTTTAAAACGTGTTCTAACACAGATTACACTTTGGAAACATGGACTGCAAAACATTAGATTAAGCTCAACAACATATTCTCTTTTGCTTTGTTTAGCTTCAAATCACTCATTCATGTGTCATAAATAAAAACAGAAGAAACAGACAATAAACAGGATAAACTATCAATAATCAGAATGAACTCCACTTGTTTTAATTGGGCAGCTTAAGAATTCAGCCATTCTCAAAGTTTTTCACCCATTTTCAAAGTTACCCCACACCCATTTCACTGATTGAGCTACACTCACTTCCATGGTTACCCTACACTCATTTCTGTGGTTATGCTACATCTATATCCATAGTAATCCCACACCCATTTCCATGGTTACGCTATGCCCATTTCCAAAGTCACCCCGCACTCATTTCCATGATTGTGCTACCCTCATTTCCATGGTTACCCTATACTTCGTTCCATGTTTATGCTATTCCCATTTCCATGGTAACCCCACACCCATTTCCATGGTTATGATATGCCCATTATCCCACACCTTTCATGATTGTGCTACACCCATTTGTGTAGTTACCCTACACTCATTTCCATGATTACCCCACACCCACTTCCATGGTCACCCTACACTCATTTCTATGGTTATGCTACACCCATTTCCATAGTTACACCACACCCATTTCCTTGGTTACCCTACACCCATTTCTATGGTTATGCTACGCCCATTTCCACAGTTACCCTACACCCATTTCCATGATTACCCCACATCCACTTCCATGGTCACCCTAAACCCATTTCTTTGGTTATGCTACACCCATTTCCATAGTTACACCACACCCATTTGCATGGTCACCCTACACCAGTTTTCATGGTTGTGCTACACTCATTTTCATTGTTACCTTACACCAGATTCAATGGTTATAATACACCAATTTCCATGATTATGCTATACCTATTTCCATGGTTACCCTACATCAGTTTCCATGATTGTAATACACCAATGTCCAATTTTACTCTACACTTATTTTTGAGGAAATACTAGACTCATGTTCATGGTACCATTACAGCCATGGTTACGCTACACTTATTTCCATGGTTACACTAATAACATGTTCAAAGAAGACATGCACCAAAATGCTATTACGGTGAAACTAAAGAAGCAATCCAAGTGCAGGCAAGAACGTTATGAAGTTATCCTTCTTTGGACGTCTTGTCATGGAGGTCTGATCTGAGGCCTGTTAACCCACAGCGTAGATGCATAACCCACACACACAGTTGCTGACTCATCAGGACCTCACTGGACTTGCTGTTCATATCTCCCAACCTTTCTGTCCCTTCTCTCCTCCCTTATCATATCACAGGACCTCCTCTAAATCATCCTCTCACTTCCTTATCCATTTGGGTGGATGCTTATCAAACTGCTGGTATCAACAAAGGCAGCTGTGGGAAAAAGAAGGGTCATCTCTAGAAACCGTGACCAGGGTTACTGGGGCAACCTTCAGACAATGCATCTGTGAGTGTGTGTGTGTGAGTGTGAGTATGTGTTTGTTTTTGTACAAAATCTGGACATAAATGTCCTCAAAACAGCGCTAACCTACAGCACCAACAGAATGCTCCATGCTTTTTGAAAGATATAAAATCAAAACCATTTATTTTTCCTTCCTGAGGTAAAGACTACAGGGTTAGGTTTAGGGCTAGAAATAGACATTTTTTATTACATATAGGGCTGCTTTCTTCAACACAGATTAAGCCTAGTTTTGGACTAAAGTCCGCTACACTATATGTAATATTAAAATAAATACAAATAACTTTAACAGAATAAGTACTCATTTTACATATGTTATATGTATTTGTTTAACCATCATCCAATACCTGGTTTGTGTAATTAATACTTCATTATATTAAACTGAGTGTGCTGCTGATGGAACAAATCTTTGCGATGGCTTCAAACCACCACACAACTACTTCAAAATAAGAAGTAGAAAAAAATGTTGTTCAGCAATGCCTCAGAAATATCTTAGCAACTACCTGGAATACCATAGCAATGGTCTAGCAACATCTTAACAACCACCTCGGATTTCATAACAAAGACTTTGTCAAGTTTTTCACGAACTTTCCTCTTATAGTTACATATTGATAGAAAATGTTTATATATATATATTATATATATATATATATATAATTTATATTTATGTGTACATTTACATGTATGTAATAGCTATATATTATTGTATAATACCTATAATATTTTATTTATTTTATTAGTTACATATATATAATACTTATCAATGTATATAATGTATTATGACCCCATGTCCTGACATTGTATAAAAACAAATGTCTATGTGTGCGTGCGTGCATGTGTGTGTGTGCATCAGTGTGTGTGTTTCATGGGTGAATGAAAAAGCTGACAGCTGAAATTCCAGCCGTGGTAAAGGACATCAACAACATGGACAGTGACAGAACTGCATGTTTCACCCGCTCGCTAAATCTCACGCATACGGGAGGTCACAGGGTGGGACATAGGGGGCATACAGTAAACGCATCCTCATATACAGCACGTGTGTATTTGCAGAGAAGCTGGCTGACCCTCTGCCCTGCATTGCGATGTCCCTCACTGTGCACCTCAGGCAGGCTGTAAAGGACAGCAGCAGCAGGCGCTCCTTCCTTCCTGCCCCATTGTGTGCTCTAATAGGGGGATTCCCTGTGCTCGGATGCGAGGGACTGCAGCTTCACTCCGCTTTCGGCCTGCAGGAAGACGGCAAAATCGGGTGAAGGCCGGGCTCCTCTTCCTCCTCTGCTGGGAAATGTGCTCAGAGCCAATGCATAGGATAAACAGGAGGGGAGACTGCGTGTACATTACCTTTTACACGTGGGCACACCTTGCCTTCTGTGGAAATGGGTCAGTTTTCAGTGAAATATGGAAAAAATAACATCCGTAAAAGTGTTTCTAAAGCTACTCAAGCCATTCGTGTCTACTGACATTAACCTATGTGAACTTTTATAAAGGCTTATTCCAACAAGCTTTATGACAAAGGCTCCTGTTGTCCATTTTTACCAGGTACCAAAGGTGTTAAAAGAATGGTCCAGTCACTAATGCTAATGTAAAGCTAATAAACTGAACAATCATGAACACTGATCACATTAGCAGTATGGCTACATGCAGAGCAGTGATGTCTTTACACTATGTGGATTCAGCCTTCAGTAATAAATTAAACCTACTTCACTCGGCATCATTATCGTAATTGCATGATTAGTATTTAATGAATCCTCCACAATCACTGTTGCTCAATTTTATGTGATTCAAATGTAAATTCATTTGGCACTTACTGGTGTTTGATGTTGAGATTGGGTTAACTTTGGAGAGATTTAAGTATAGAAGACAGCTAAAGCATAATTAGTTAACTACAAATAAATAAATAAATAAATAAATAAAAATATGTTAAATTGTTTAGGAATAGGCTCATTAATGAAGGGCAATTATGTATTATTTCCACTTTCCATAATCAGAATGTGTCCAGGGACTGATTTCAGAGGCATTGGATGGTTTCCTCATGATATTTAAAGGTGTCCTACAGGGAACTAGTGGTCTATGTTTATGGTATGGTTATGGTAACCATTAATCTCCCAAGCAAAATCATCAGGTTTCAATCCTAATGGTTCTAATTGTCTTTTTTCAGCAAGTAATATGTCATGGTTAGGATGAGGGCCATGATAAGAGTTAGGGTTGGGTTTTGGGTTAAGGTTAAGGTTAAGTTTAGTATTAGGGCCAGGGTGGGGGTTAGGAATAGATTTCGGTAAGGTTGAGTAAGGTTAGGTTTTGGGTAAGGTTGGGTAAGGATGGGTTTTGGGTAAGGTTGGGTAAAGTAGGTTTTGGGTAAGGATGGGTTAGGATTAGGTTTTGATAACGTTGAGTAAGGTTAGGTTTTGGGTAAGGTTGGGTTTTGGGTAAGGTTGGGTTTTGGTAAGGTTGGGTAAGGTTAGGTTTTGGGTAAGGTTGGATAGGGTGAGGTTTTGGTAAGGCTGGGTAAGGTTGGGTTTTGGGTAAGGTTAGGTCTGGGTAAGGTTAGGTCTTGGTAAGGTTGGGTAAGGTTAGGCTTTGGTAAGGTTGGGTAAGGTTAGGTTTAAGTAAGGTGGGTAAGGTTAGGTCTTGGTAAGGTTGGGTAAGGATGGGTTTTGGGTAAGGTTGGGTAAAGTAGGTTTTGGGTAAGGTTGGGTTAGGATTAGGTTTTGATAACGTTGAGTAAGGTTAGGTTTTGGGTAAGGTTGGGTTTTGGGTAAGGTTGGGTTTTGGTAAGGTTGGGTAAGGTTAGGTTTTGGATAAGGCTGGGTAAGGTTGAGTTTTGGGTAAGCTTGGGCAAGGTTAGGTTTGGGTAAGGTTGGGTAAGGGTAGGTTTGGATAAGGTTGGGTAAGGTTAGGTCTTGGTAAGGTTGGGTAAGGTTAGGTTTTGGTAAGGTTGGGTAAAGTTAGGTGTTGGTACGTTTGGGTAAGGTTAGGTGTTGGTAAGTTTGGGTAAGATTAGGTTTGGGTAAGGTTGGGTAAGGTTAGGTTTTGATAAGGTTGGGTAAGGTTAGGTTTGGGCAAGGGTGGGTAAGGTAAGGTGTTGGTAAGGTTGGGTAAGGTTAGATTTTGAGTAAGGTTGGGTAAGGTAAGGTGCTGGTAAGGTTGGGTAAGATTAGGTTTGGGTAAGGTTGGGTTAGGTTTGGTTCTGGTAAGGTTGGGTAAAGTTAGGTATTGGGTAAGGATGGGTAAGGTTAGGTGTTGGTAAGTTTGGGTAAGATTAGGTTTGGGTAAGGTTGGGTTAGGTTAGGTTTGAGTAAGGTTGGGTAAGGTTAGGTTTTGATAAGGTTGAGTAAGATTAGGTTTTGGTAAGGTTGGGTAAGGTTAGGTTTGGGTAAGGTTGGGTAAGGTCAGGTTTGAGTGAGGTTGGGTAAGGTTAGGTTTTGGTAAGATTGGGTAAGGTTAGGTTTTGGGTAAGGTTGGGTAAGGTTAGGTTTGGGTAAGGGTGGATAAGGTTAGGTTTTGGGTAAGATTAGGTTTGGGTAAGGTTGGGTAAGGTTAGGTTTGGGTAAGGGTGGGTAAGGTAAGATGTTGGTAAGGTTGGGTAAGATTAGGTTTGGGTGAGGGTTGGTAAGTTTGGGTAAGATTAGGTTTGAGTAAGGTTGGATGAGGTTAGGTGTTGGTAAGGTTGGGTAAGGTTAGGTTTGGGTAAGATTGGGTAAAGTTAGGTTTGGGTAAAGTTGGGTAAGGTTAGGTGTTGGTAAGGTTGGGTAAGGTTAAGTTTCGGTAAGGGTGGGTAAGGTTAGATTTTGGGTAAGGTTAGGTTTGGGTAAGGGTGGGTGAGGTTAGGTTTTAGTAAGGGTGGGTAAGGTTAGGTTTTAATAAGGTGGGTAAGGTTAGGTTTGGGTAAGATTGGGTAAAGTTAGGTTTGGGTAAAGTTGGGTAAGGTTAGGTGTTGGTAAGGTTGGGTAAGGTTAAGCTTTGGTAAGGTTGGGTAAGGTTAGGTTTGGGTACGGTTAGGTTTGGGTAAGGGTGGGTAAGGTTAGGTTTTAATAAGGTGGGTAAGGTTAGGTTTTAGTAAGGTTGGGTAAGGTTAGGTTTGGGTAAGGGTGGGTAAGGTTAGGTTTTAGTAAGGTTGGGTAAGGTTAGGTTTGGGTAAGGGTGGGTGAGGTTAGATTTTAGTAAGGGTGGGTAAGGTTAGGTTTTAATAAGGTGGGTAAGGTTAGGTTTTAGTAAGGTTGGGTAAGGTTAGGTTTGGGTAAGGGTGGGTAAGGTTAGGTTTTAGTAAGGGTGGGTAAGGTTAGGTTTGGGTAAGGGTGGGTGAGGTTAGGTTTGAGTAAGGTTGGGCAAGCTGTGAGACATTCAGCTTCATGTTCGTTGAAGTGGAGGCCCCTTGTTATGAAGACCAGGTCAGCCTCAGTGAAAAGTGAAATTCTAATGACAGGAAGTGGACGCAATCCTTTTCCTGTCCTCCATGCTGCAGCTGAAAGGGGGGAGGGCGGTGGGCTGCTCTGCCGCTGAGCAATTAAACCCCTCAGCCAATTAAAGTGAGTGTAATTGCTCCTGCTGCGTGGGCTGTTAAAGTGGATGGGGGTTATTGTCCTCCGGCTAATGGAGCAGAACTGGAGACGATTCTGCTTCTACTGCTGCTGTTCAACAACATCAGCTTCTCCCCATTCTCTGTGTGTGGGACAGGGAGCTCTGATCTGAGGCCACACACATACAGACAGAGAGTAAGAAGAGAATCAAAGAGACAGAGAAAAGAAGGAGAAAGGAGAGAGTGGAGAGGGAGAAAGAAGAAGACAGGAGATACATGTGAAAGAAAGTGAGAGGAAGCAAGAAAAAGAAGAGAGGAAAAAGACAAGGTAGAGAGAGAGAGAAAGAGAAGAGGATAGTAAGGAAAAAGATAAGAGAGGGAAGATAAGATAAAGAGCACGAAGAGTAAGATGATGAGGAGAAGAAGAGAAGATGGAAGGCAGAGAGAAGAAGAGAGAGATTGAGAGAGAATGAGAGTGAGACAGAGTGAGAGAAAGAGATAAAGAGGGAGAGGAGAGAGAGATAGAGAGAGACAGAGAATGAAAGAGAGAGATCGATGAAGAGAGAGAGATAGAGAGAGATAAAAAGAGAGAGAGATGAAGAGAAAGAGAGAGAGAGAGAGAGAGAGAGAGAGAGAGAGAGAGAGGCATCGCTGGGCTCTGATTGTGTTTTCAGTACACACAGATGAACAGTGATCTGCTCTGATTGCTTCGGTGTAACTCTATTGAGTTTAATTCCAGACTTAAGAGCTTTCCAGGGTTTTTCTGAGCAGGAAGCTTGTAATCGGAGCAGAGAGAGTGACACTCATGCTCTCACATCTCTCTCTTTCAAGCTCTCCCTCTCTCTTTTTTACTTGTTCCTGTACCTGTTTTCTAAATCTCAGACCTATAAAGTAAGTATTTCTAATAAAGTGGCCAGCGAGTGGAAGCACAAGGTGGGTGTTTCTAATAAAGTGGCCAGTGAGTGGAAGTACAAGACAGGTGTTTCTAATAAAGTGACCAGTGGGTGGAAGTTAAAGAGAGGTGTTTCTAATAAAGTGGCCAGTAGGTGGAAGTTTAAGGCAGGTATATCTAATAAAGTGGCCAGTGAGTGGAAGCACAAGGTGGGTAATTCTAATAAAGTGGCCAGCAAGTGGAAGCACAAGGTGGGTGCTTCTAATGAAGTGGCCAGTGAGTAGAAGCACAAGGTGGGTGTTTCTAATAATGTAAAAGAGAATATAAACGATAAACATGATTAAAACAAAATAATAGTAAAGTGGCCAGGAATAAAAAATCTGTCAGCAAAACTGATTTTTCCCATTTTTCCTGATTTTTTTCGTGTATAAAGTGTACTCAGTATAGTGTTGACGTTAGAAATATGGTCCACTGAATGTGCATTGTATCTGAAATGTTTGTAAGCGTGTAGTATTGTTGTGGCATTTATCATCTCCACGCTAAATAAACACAACAATGCAATGTCTCACACATACACACCACACATATATGCAGACATACACACAAACAAACATAGCCACAACAAGGCTGTTCAGTGCCACAAATCCAGAGAAGTAAATCTGCCAGTGCTGGCAGGGAAATGAAGCAAGAAGAAAATAGAGAGAAAGGAGAGAGAGAGAGAGAGAGAGAGAGAGAGAGAGAGAGAGAGAGAGAGAGGGAGAGAGAGAAGATCAGAGAAAGAATTAAATAAAAATGCAATAAAGCAGCCTCTGTGAAATCAATCTGCTTATAGTTTTGTTTAATAAAAATTCATGAAGAACGGGTGGCCAAGAGCTCATAAGAAATATTGTTGGGTATATAGGGGGAGGGCCGGACCACAGGAGAGAGAGAGAGAGAGAGAGACAGAGAGAGAGAGAGAGAGAGTGAATGTCTGTGTACATGTCTCCATTGTGGAATGGGCAGAGACCACAACAGGCCCTGTATCTCCTGTCTATGTGTAGTAATCAAATAAATGATGAGTTCTTTTAAACAGAAAGGTTCTTAGTAGCTCTTAGAAAGAGATTTAAACAGTCACACTCTCAATGAGCTTAAACTTCAGCAGCATCATTCAGGCAACACCTGGATGTGGTGTTTCCGTTGGTGCTGTAGAGCTTGAATATAGAATCGAGTTCTATTGTTTAGAACTTGTTTTGGACTCCTAGCATTTCTACTCTGAATTGTGACACTTGTACTTGAACTTGTCCTCATAGTTTTTGTGCTATGACTTGTCTTGGACTCAATAGTATTTGTACTCAAATATGTTTTAATGCCGATAGTATCTGTACTCAGACTTGTTTTGATGTTGATATTATTTGTACTCGGACTTGTTTCAATGTTGATAGTATTTATACTTGGATTTGTTTCGATTTTGATAGTATTTGTATTTGGACTTGTTTTGATATTAATAGTAGTTGTACTCTGACCTGTCTTGAACTCAATAATATGTTTGTACTCAAACGTGTTTCAGTGTTGATAGTATTTGTACTCAAACATGATATTTGTATTCAGACTTGTTTCAATGTCAATAGTATATGTACTCGGACTTGCTTCGATGTTGACAGTATTTGTACTTGGACTTGTTTCGATGTTGATAGTATTTGTACTCAGGCTTGTTTCGATGTTGATAATATTTGTGCTTGGACTTGTTTCGATGTTGATAATATTTGTGCTTGGACTTGTTTCGATGTTGATAGTATTTGTACTTGGACTTGTTTCGATGTTGATAATATTTGTGCTTGGACTTGTTTCGATGTTGATAATATTTGTGCTTGGACTTGTTTCGATGTTGAAAGAATTTGTACTTGGTCTTATTTCGATGTTGATAGTATTTGTGCTTAGACTTGTTTCGATGTTGATATTATTTGTACTCTGCCTTTTCTTGTCTCCACATTATTTGTACCAGATTTGTTTTGGTCTTGATAATATTAGTACTCTGGCTTTTCTTGGTTTTAAAATTATTTGGTCTTGTTTTTGACAATGTTTATATTCGGACTTGTCTTAATATCAGTAGTATTTGTAATTGGACTTGTCTTGGTCTAGATGATATTTCTTCTAAGACTTGTCTTGGACTCGATTGTGTTTGTTGTCAGACTTGCCTGAGTTTCAATAGTATTTGTACTCAAACTTGTTTCGATGTTGATAGTATTTGCAGTCTGGTTTGTCTTGGACTTGATAGTACTATCAACAATGCACACTAAATGTGTACTTGTTCAGAGCAGGCACATTATGCCAAGGACCTCTGAGCACTGATATATGATCATGTTAGAAAAAAACTGACTGTTGGGGCTATATTCTATACCGTTAAACCATACTACATTTTTATGTTTTTGAAGTAGAAAGGGAAGACATTTTAACATCTGAACTTGATAAAAAGCTACTACATGCGCGGTCGTGTTTTGAAGAACAAAAACAATCCTATACATTTTTCCCATGTTTGTCTCTATTCCTGACATCAAAACAACCAGAAAAGTCAAAAGACTCCAACCTGTCAATACAAAATGTAAATTTAATGCAAATGTAATTCATTACTGGCTATATAATGAATAAATTACACAATTATTAAACAATTATACAATTTCAAGATGAAAGTAATGGAATACTGAACATTAATTCTATTGTTCCAGGTGAATCTGTAGGGACATAGCTCACTTTAAAAAACACACTCTTATGCTGCTGGCTGCAGTGTCTTGGAAAACACCTTAACAAACACTACTGGAGACATTGATGGACACTGCAGAGATAACATAGTGTTCTACAGCTCTCTCTCTCTCTCTCTCTCTCACTGTGTTTCTCCAAGGCCTTGTTTTGAGAAATTACATTGTTAACAGCTAAATCTCTCTCTGGCAGGCATTGTTTTATGAAGCTGCTATTGCCTCATGTGACACCCTAAGGATGTAGGTAGAGAATATCTTTGTTTGCTCTGAGTAAACAACAAATAAAATTGTATTACATGGACTGCTACATTCTGATCATTAGTACATTACAATCATCATCTACTTTATTAGAAACATTTTAATTGGACCGCCACTCACTGGCCACTTTATTAGAAACACCTCCCTTTAACTTCCACCCACTGGCCACTTTATTAGAAACACGAATGTTGTGCTTCCACTCACTGACCACTTTATTACAAACACCTATTTTAAGATTCCACTCACTGGCCACTTTATTAGAAACACCAACCTTGTGCTTCCGCTCACTGGTCACTTTATTAGAAATACTTGTCTTGGACTTCCACTTACTGGCCACTTTATTAGGAACACCTCCCTTTAACTTCCACCCACTGGCCACTTTATTAGAAACACCCACCTTGTGTGTCCACTCATTGACCGCTTTATTAGAAACACCTAACTGTACTTTGATATATCAGTACATTTGATACTATACAATGCGTACAACGGTTACTATATAACACAGTACAATATTATACAACAGTTAGTTCCGCTGACACAGTCTGATTGACTGAGAAGCATTCTAGCCGTCACTTGCTTTATGTTGCAGCTAATACAGTTATTACGTTACTCGTGATAGCGTGCTCCCTCTTATGTACTATTACTTAAAGACAATTTGATGCAATGTAACACAATATTATGCAATTTGATACACCATAATATGATACAATCTGATGTTGTATTGTCAGTATGTAGATGGTCAACTACACTCTGAGACACAGCTGATATTCTTTGTTCTGTCTCTTTACAGGCTGACAGACAGGAGCAGAAGTGATGCCGTGTCTGTGTTGCATGTGTGTGTGTGTGTGTGTGTGAGGTGAGGATATGGAGGTGATTTGTTAACTGGTTAAATGGCTGTGATGTGGTTCCTGCACCTGTGATCTCTGGCTGTCTGCTGGAGTGTGTGTGTGTGTGTGTGTGTGTGTGTGTGGGTGTGTGTGTGTATCAGTAGCCATCCTGCTGTGTGTAATGAGGCCTCCTGCAGCTTCGCGCTGTTTCAGCACAGCATCACTCCAGCCCACCCACTTTATCTCTCTCTCCCTCCTTATCCCCCCTTTTCTTACTCCACCTTGGCTCTCTATGGCTCTGTTTTATTTTCCTGTCTTTCTCTCCTTTCTTTCTCTTATTTCTCTGTTTCTCTATCTCTGTTTCCTCTTCTCACTCTCTTCCCACTTCTCTCTCTCTCTCTCATTTCTCTTTCTCTGTTTCTTTCTTCTCTCTCTTCTCCTTTTTTGTGCCTCTATCTCTCCTCTCTTTTCTCCCTTCTGTCTCCACTCTCTTTCTCTCTCTCTCCTGTCTTTCTGTGTCTCTCTTTGCCCTGTCTCTCCCTGGTTTCTCTCTCTTTCTCCGTCTATGCCTCCCTCCCTTTTTTTCTGTCTCTCTCCTTCCTCTAATGTATTCTTTCTTTTTCCTCTCTCTCTCTCTCGCTCCTTCTCTTTCACTATGCATCTCTCTCTCTCTCTCTCTCTCTCATTTCTCTACTGCTCTTTTCTCCTTGCTAATGCCTTGCTGTCTCTTTCGCTTCCTATAGGTCACTCTCTCTGTCTCTCCCTCCTTCCTTTCTTGCTCTATTCTTTCTCTATTCCTCTCTCTCTTCCTCTCTCCTCCTCTCTTGCTTTTTTCTCTTTCTCTATGCCTCTCTCTCTCTCTCTCTCTCTCTCTCTGCTGGAGTCCATGGTAATTGGGCTGTTGTCAATGGCAAATTAGCTGGATTAGCTGCGCTGCGACTCCAGCATGAACGCTGCACTCACAGTGGGGTCGTGTGTGTGTGTGACCAGCTGCTGAACCTCTACCCCTGCAGGTGTGTATTCAAGCCTGCACAGCATCCAGACCTCCACTGCATCGTGAGCTTTTTCTTTTTGGCTGTGGATCAAATGTGTCACTGAGCGCAGCAGCAGTCGAGCCCTGGAGTGGTTTGTGTCTCTGACACACACAGACCACACGACACACAGTCACAGAGGGAGAGATAGAGAGAGAGAGAAAGAGAGAGGGACAGAAGGGGGGAGAGATGGAGAGAGGGAGAAACAAGAAGAAAGGGAAAGGAAAAGGAAGAGAGAGAGAACAAAAAAAAATACGGTAAAAATGAGGGTGAGGAAAAAGTTGAGGAAGTAGAGAAAGATGGAGAAAGAGAAAGAGGGAGAGACAGAAAGAGAGAGAGAGAGAGAGAGAGAGAGAGAGGGAAAGAGAAAGTGAGAGAGAGATGAAAAGGAAAAAAATGGAGAGCATGTCAATTACACAAACAGACTTCTGAAACCGCGTCATCATCCTGCCATCATACCCATAAAAGGAGCTGTAAGGAAAGTCTAAGTAGTTTTTCTCTTTGGAAAAATGAAAAAAAAAATGAATAACGTTTTCTGAAAGTTGCTGCAATCACATTGTGCTGAACAAAAAAGTTCTATTTTGTTTTATTTTTAGTTTTATTTTGTCCTACATGCATTTCTTCCCAAATGTGACTGGATCTTCTTATTAACTCGTAAAGGTCCTTTTCAAAAAGCTTCAAATCTTCTCTCCGTTCTCTCCATACAGTCCATACAGCCTATACAGTTTATGCAGATCTGATGGGCCACTTTTTTACAGTGTACAGCAGTTTGGCCCCACCCACTCACATTGAAGTTATATGGACAGTTTCAGCCCTGACTGCTTTTTGAATACGGCACAATACAAGACATCCGATTAGAACATTCAGTACAGTAAATCATTTACATATATCAGTCTTAAAGGTGCAGTTTCAAAAAAGCCTGTTTAATTATAATTTCAGTTCTTGGAAAATGGTCATGCAGAGCCATCACACAACCACACAAACGTTGTTAATGGATCTCAGGGGGAAAAATACAAATGCAAGAAAAGTACAGGATATGGGCCCTTTAATAACTTTCTGTGAGCTAACTTTTGGATGCTTTTAAGGGGAATTCCACTTATTTTTTTCTCCATTTCTCCATAATTAAATGATCAGGATGTAAACAAAGTCATTCAGAGTGGTTTAGTGTGAAACTGAGTCAGAATTGTTCACAGTGGTGGTAATAGGAACCAGACCACCTCTAAATGCTCCCTCCCAGAAAGTTATGAATAATGCTGCCTGATGCCTGAAATATTGTTTTACAACAGTTTTGTGAACTAACACTTAATTTTTAAAAATCGATTTATGGCAGATAGGCACATTTTTATTTTTTTAGCACTGTTTTACCATCAGCATTACCTACTGGCATTTTTAAAGTTCTGTTACGAGTTATGAACGCTCTAAATCTCATATGTCACACAAAACACAACTCTCCTGTCTGTTAAACACTCTGAGCTTCCACCGCCATGAAAAATGCTCTATAAACAAAGAGATATTATAAAGATATTATATAAAGGCTCAGCAGACACGTGTAGGTTCACTGGAGGTTTTGGATAGTAAATAAAATGGCTATATTTATGTTGTAGTCATGGTGACCCCTGGTTCCTATCACCACCACTAAGAAAAAATCTGAGTCAGTAAGTGTCTACAATGAACCATGTTGCTTGAGGGCTTGGGGTCTTCTCAGGGTGGGCTGAGCTCTGATGGCAGGTCTGATTGACAGGCTGGATTGAGTGAAGTGGGTATAAAGGTGTGAGAGTGACAGAGCTGATGGAGGAGCAGCGGTGTGTTCAGAGTGTGACAGGCTGAACACTTCAGTTTTCATATCAGCATCACACCTGAAACAGACAGGCAGACGCGGCCGGATCACACACATCACACCAGATCCAGATCGCCTGAGGTGACTGACTGACTGACTGACTGAGCTGGTGTGTGTGTGTGTGTGTGTGTGTGTGTGTGTGTGTGTGTGTGTGTCATGACTGAAGATGAGAGCAGATTTACTTTAACTCACCCAAAACATGCAGCTCTGCTTTCATCACACTGTAAGTGAATGTGGGGGCAGAAGATGCACCAGACTGTATGAATATGGGTCTCTCTCTCTCTCTCTCTCTCTCTCTCTCTCTCTCTCTCTCTCTCTCTCCACATTATTACTCTTTAGTTTTTCTCCTTTTCCTCTCTCATCCTCTTTCTCTCTCTTTATGTATTTCTGTATTTCTCTTTTGCTCTTTCTCTCTCTTTCGCATTCTTTTGCGCTCTTGTCTTTCTTTTCCTCTTTCTTTTTATCCCCCCTCTCTTTGTCTGTTTTCTCCCTTTTTCTTTTCTCTCATTCTTTCTTCTTTCTCTCTATCACTTACTTTCTTTCTCGCTTTCACCATTTCTTACTTTCTTTTCTCTCTCTTTTTCTCATTTGCTTGTTCTCTCTTTCTTTTTGTCTCTGCCTTTTTCTTTCTTTCTTATTCTCTCTCGCTCTCACTTCTTTGTTTCCCTTTTGTCTCTTTTGTTTTTTCTCTTCCTTTCTGTCTCTCTCTTTCTCTTTTTCGCTGTCTCTCACCTTGTTTCACTCTGTCTCGCATTTCTCTTTTGCTCTTTCTCTGTCTCGCTCACGCAATCCCTCTTTTTATCTCTCTCAGTCTTTCTTGCTTCGTTCCCTCTACTTTCTCTCTCACACAAAATCTTTTTGCTTTTCCTCTCTTTGTTCTCTTGTTTTCTCTTTCTTTCTTCCCTTGTTCTCTCTTTCTCCTCATGCAGTCTTTGTCTTTTTCCTGTCTCACTCTCTTTTTCCTCTCTCCTCTCTCGCTCTCTCAGCAGCACGTTTTTCTTTTTTCTTTTCTTTTTTTTGTACCATCAAGATTTTATAATTCATCATCTATACACAGGGCCAAAAAGACAAAAAAGGATATTCAAATATGAGTATATAAAAACATTTTTATTTGTGTGTGGGGTGTGTGTGTGTGTGGTGGGTTGTAAAGTGGGCTGAGGGGTCACTTTCTGGAAAATTAAGTATTACAAAATTGCTTCTGCATTAATATTTGTAATACACAAAAAACATTGTCATTTAATATAATAAATAAATATGGTACCAGGCAGTTTAACTGCCTTTATTCAAGTCAAATAAATTATTTGATCTGAATGAAGAAAAGCAACACAACTGCTTGTCAATTGTTCGTGTAGAAAATGCAAAATATATACAAATCAACCTGAGCCCTTTCATATTTGTGTCAAACTTTGGGCCTTTGAGAGCAGCAATGTTTTATTCTGTTGTGTTCTGTCTGATATTTGTCCAGTTACATTTTAAGAAAATACAGGAGATAATTGTGTCTTTTGGATTGACCAGCCCCCCCCGGCCCCTCCCCCACCCTGACCACAGTCTCTCACACTGCTTAGGTTTCTGAATAGCCTAGCCTGGCTGCACAACATATAATTTCTCAGTTGGTATCATGATTTTCACTGATCAGACTTTCAGCAGTGGGTTTTAATATATGTGAATTACAATCACAAAAAAGAATGCAATCACAAAACACAAAAAAATCTCAAAACATCCCTGTTTAATTTCACTAAAACATTTAGTAATTTACAAACCACTTTAGTAAACAAGTTATTGTTTTTTTACTTAAATAACAAAATAATTAAAGCAAATTAATATAAAAAAACAGCTAATTGACAGGTGGGCCCACAGTTTTTTACACACTTCCGTAATCTAAGAATAGCAGTTTGCATTGAAGTCCCTGTAATTACTGAATATTAAGCCTTATGATATGATATGATATGACATAATATGATAGATATTCCATAGTTCTTCACAAAAGATTATTCTCTTCTGTGATTCTTTGGTAGAGGGATTGAACTCCTCTACTTTCTGCTTTAAGATTTCCCAAAAGTTTTCACTTTCTTTGAAAACTCATACGTGCTTTTTCACCGTGTTTTGAGGACCATTGTTGTGCTGGAACATTCCTTTGCTCCTGAGCATCCTGAGAGTTGAAATCATATTTTGATTCAGTATATTGGTGTCCACATGATGCCGTCTACAAAGGTCACCTCTAATACAACTGCTGAAACCACACAGCCCCATATTGGCACTACCTCCACATGTTTCACAGCTGGCAGTATGCAGTCTCTGTGAGAGTTTTGGCCAGGTCTATGGCAAAAAGACGAACCCCGTCGGATCGAAAGAGGACAACCACTGTGCTTTTGGTTACAATGTGTCTCCGCTGATACTTCCTAATAACTGCTGCAGCTGTTTTATCTTACGTTTAGTAGTTTTGAGTCCTTTTCCATCAAGGTTTTGCTTTTTGGAAAACTCATTCCTGTGATGGATTGCACTGAGCCCATAGGAAACCACGCTTGATGTTAACATGTTAAATATTTTGGTGAAATAGTGTAACTGGGCTTCAATATTTAGCCTTAATTGAAAATTTCATCACAGTTGGTTCACTAGATACAATGGAGTTTGTTATTTTAACGTAGTCTGTCTAACCTGATTACGTGTAGTTAAAAATAACAGCAGCTATCCTGTTTTTCAAATTAAAATGTTTGTAGTCATTTTAATAAAGTATCATTTTAAGTCATTTGACATTGTAGTGAATCTTAACAGGGGTTGCACACTTTCGTTGCATACTGTATATGGAGTTACCAGAACTACAACCTTAATACCCCAAGAAAACACACCTTTCTATTGCTAGCATGATAAACAGCTCAATGTAGGAATAATGTAGGGTATAATGAACTTTTGGCTTCTTAAAAATGTTCTAATATTGCATTTTTTTAAACATCACAATTTTTTGTGAAAGCCTAAACTATTGCAATTTCTCTTCTTCCTGTCATTCTTTATTCTGCCCTTCCTTTGGCTTTTTGTGTCTTCTCTTCCAAACTATTGGTTGATTTCTTGGCTCTATGTGTCAAAACAGTGCACCTTAGCATCTCTCTCTCTCTCTCTCTCTTTTCTCTGAGGGATATGAGGTCTTAACTTCCCAGCGAGGGAAAACACCTCCCTCTCTGCCTCCCTCGCTCCCTCCATCTCCTCAACTGTGGAAAAACACAGTCTTTATTATTGAAGCCTCAAGGCAAACACAGCACTAAAGGAGGCGGCCTCCAGAAAACTCACAGTAAGTCTATGGAAATGAGCCCTCGCTCATAACACGAGTGCCCAATATCTGCGCTTTCCCTTCAAAGAAAGGGAAGAAAAGAACGACACAAAGGGGAGGGGTGGAGGGGAAAAAAAAGAAAGGAAGAGAAAAAAAATTGAAGCACATCATTGTTCTTTTCTCCTGGGCTTTATGAGAAATTAATTAATTATGAATGAATGAGTGAGCTGGGCTAAGAGAAAAAGAGGGCGTTTTTCTCCGCTAGCATAATTACGGCCCGTCCTGCCTCCAGACAGCAATAGCAATGGTCTTTTCCCTCTCGAATGGCTTTTTATCACCTTTAATTTCCAAATGAAAGCCGATAAAGCTTTATAATGCTTTAATTTGCCATCGATTTGCATGCGACTTTTGCGTAATTACTTGGTCCCCCGCCTTCTGAAACCTTCACAGGTTTTCTGAAAGAAGAAGCTTCAGAGAAAGGACGTATCTAACGGTATCTAACTCATACTTTTTTTTTCTATTTCCATATTTCAAACTCTCATTCTGCTCTCCGGCTCGTAGAAGAGACGGAGAAAAGAAAAAAGAGGCCAAGAGAACAATCTTAAATCAAATCGCTCAATTATAGAATCCAAGTAATTACAGAAGCTGTTGAATTGAAGTGCTCCCCCGAGACGGTTGGATGGATAGACAGATAGATAGATGCGCGGATGATGCATGGAGAGACTGAGATAGGTAAATAAATGAATATGCCACACAGAAATACAATGTAGGCCATGCAGTGAGGGACACATAAATACACACGTTAATCGATAGGCTGCAAAGCAAAAGCGATACAATTAAAAGGATATTGAGTGGACAGGGTTTGGAAGGGGGGCTGCAGGGGTGATGGGTGGATCACCTGAACTGGACAACAAAGTTCAGACTCTCTCTCACACATATAAACAAAAAATTGTGACAACCAACAGCAATTTTGCTGGTCTCTGTTAATTAGCTGTTGAGGTTTACACCAACAGTTCACTTAAAGCAGAATTTCATTTTTTTTTTAAATCTTGTATAAATAAATTGTTAAGATGTAAACTAAGTCTTTCTGAGAGGTTTGATAGGACCAAATTGCTTACAGTGGTGGTGATAGGAACCAGACGTCTGAAAGGTTTAATACATTTAAAAGTATGCTTGTAGGAGAGATGTATTCAGGCAAAATAGTACCAAACAAGTTTTCTTTTTTCAGATTTATTACTTATTTACCATCAGCAACATTGTATAAAAGAACTCAGAAGACATGTGTAGGTTCACTGGTGATTTTGTATGGTGAATAAAATGTCTATATTTCTGTTGTAGTCATAGTGACCCCTGGTTCTTATCACCACCACTGTAAAGAAATCAGTAAATGACTCTACAATGAACCATTTCACACCAAACCACTCTGAATGACTCTGTTTACATCACAAACACTGAATGCAGTGCAGACATTTTGACTAATCAATGGAATTCCCTTTTGTGTTAGAACATGAGTAATCCTCATTTCTTATTCTAAAGGTTAAATGGTTAAGATGTAAACAAAGTCACTCAGTGGGGTTTGATGTGAAACGCTCTGTTCTGGAGAAACGTACAGAATCTTTCACCCTAGCAATGATAGGAACCAGAAATTACACAGAAAGGTATTACATGAAATGGTTATGAATATACTACCAGATGTCCTGAGACATTGTTTTTCTGATAGCTTGGAAAAGGCTTTGGCCTAATTTTTGGCCTAATAACATTTTTTTAGTACAAGCAGGTGTTTTAACATTTATAACAGTCAAATCACCACATTTGGATAGATGCATCACAATGCATATTTACACCCTGATAGCGATTTATTTTGTATCATTAGTGATTAGCGTCTAGAGCAAGCAGCCATACCATAAGCTTGGACACAAAGTAACATTATCAATTGCAAATCTAAAATGATTAAACAAGGTAGTAAACCCTCAAAGCCTTCTAGGTCTTCAGAGACGGACTAATAATTATTGTGAAATAAAAAATACATATCTGTAATTTTTAGAATCATGATTTTTGCTGTATTTAAGCCCTGCAAGTAATGTAGTAATACTCTTATTTGATTGTACAGTTTTGGTTGGAAACAAAAGGCTTAAAGACTTTTTTCAGATTTTTTTTCTCTGCTCTCCTACTGGTTATTACATGTTAGATTAACCACCATAACTGTGAACTGACAGAGAAATTAATCACATTTTCATTTACAATTGAACCAATATTGTGAGGAAAAGCACTTCTCTAGGCCTTCTGGAAGTTCTAGATATCACTGACTGTGAGTATGAGCTGTAGTCGATTAGCTGTTAGGAATGGAAAACAGTGGCAGCAGCTATACGACAGGACTCTTTGCTTAAAGAGTCGCTGTAAAACTGATGCATAAAAGCTTTAATATATGTTAATGTGTCAAATAAAACATACACAATGTCTTTACAAGCTTCAAATGTCTAAATTTGATCTAAAACTTCCAAAAATTGTTCATGTGAATGGCTGTTAGCATAGTACTGACATATTACTAGAATCACATAGGGGAGCTAGCAGAAAGTAGTGTCATCAAAATGTTTTTTCCTCATTTCTGACTGAGTTTTGACATTTATGGCCTGAACCAACAGCCATGGTTCACCACTGGTAAATATAACAGTTGCAGTCCATATTGAACCCATTAACACATGCAGGGAGTTTGGTAATCAGATGACAAAACCTCATATAGTCAAATGTTACATTTCCCACATGTGCTTTGTTGCTTGCAAAAAAAAAAAGAAAGAAAGAAAAAAAAAAAGTTATGGCCTGGTGGCCAGATCAAAACACATTAAAGCCCTTACATACACATAACATGCTGTAAAGAACAGTAATTTACACACAACTCCTCACCCACAGTGAGCTGAAAGGCAGCTGCTGGAGCTCCAGATGAAAGCTGAAGGTGCAGCTGCTGCTTACCCACATTAAAGTTCGGGGCCTGAAGCCTCAGCTGCTGTGGCTAACCTCCTCCTTCACTCTGAATATATTAAAAAGGAAAACACCAGCACTTTTCAACCTAATCTATATCTGCTACATCTGTGGCATATGATCAGTTACCACTCACGGAAATTTGGAACCCCTTTCCTGCTCAGAAAACATTCCAACTTGAGCCACTCTTTTAATAGAAGTCAATGGGCAGCTGTTGTCAGTAGACATTTGTACAAAACACATACAAAGAATTTCACAAATGTATTATGGTACTACATATAAATTGTAATTAAAACCTTGTTTGACTAACACATGACAAAAAATTGCTGTGTGTCTACGCAGCTTATTTCAGTGGAAAACAAAAACCCTTCAGTGGTGTTTGGAAATGAAGCCATAAATCTATAAAAATATTTTCTTTCAGGGATGAAACTAGAGAATATGATTATCTCTTCTGCGTTGCTGATGCACTAGAGGGCGCTCTAGTCCAAAATGAATGGGCTTCTATGGAGCTTTTGTGCCAAATTCTAATATGTAAATGATTAATTGTTTTAGACAGTTTTATGCACAGATGTTATATATTATAACATCGCATTGATGTATCAGTCTAATCAGGCTTCAGCAGAGCTCAGTAACACTGAGATTAATGACTGATCACACTGATTTATCAGTCTACTCAGGCTTTAGCAGAGCTCAGTAACACTAAGATCAATAACTGATCATCACATTGATTTATCAGTCTACTCAGGCTTTAGCAGAGCTCAGTAACACTGAGATCAATAACTGATCATCACAATGATTTATCAGTCTACTCAGGCTTTAGCCGAGGTTAATAACTGATCACATTGATTTATCAGTCTATCAAACCTTTCTTCTCTGCATCTTTATGATCAAATGGTTTGTTCATTTCAATTTTACCAATTAGGACTCTGATGCTGGGCCAAGAAATACAATGCTTTGCTAACATTTTATTGCTCATCTGCTGTTATTAGCAGTAGCTTGTGCTATGAGTATGATATTAAGAGACTATGCAGAATCAAATGTTTAAACAGGCAGACTCTAAAGTGTTGGAAAAAGAAGAGGAAAGCATCCTCTAATGTTGAACTCCTGAAAATGCATTCCCACCAACAGCAACCGAGCCAGGGTTCAGTCGGAAGCGGATTGAGACCCATTTTTGGTGCACTCGAGTTTGGATGGAGTGTTCAGACCTGTCAGAACAGACCAAACTAAACAAAAAGCCCCAGACAAGATAAGCGTGAAAGTGCTCAAAGTAACTGGATCTGCTTTTTTACTGTGTTGCTGCACCGATAAAACTTCATAAGAACCCCTTCTCTCAGTCTATCTCATCATAAAGACTTTTCTGTCAGACTGCTATGGTTCTAGATTGGAATCTAGGTTATATAGTCAAGTGGTAACTTCGGTTCAGGCCATAAATGTCAAAACTCAGTCAAAAACAAGACAAAGGTACAGAGCATCACTTAATCAGTTGTAGAAATGTTGTGGAAATGTTGAATGCCATGAGCAATGTCAACAAAACAAATTTAAAGACAAAAATTCAGTGTTATCAAAGTTTAAAAAGTATGTTTTACTTTCTTGTCCTGTTTGCTGGGCCAGTAAAAGTCTTGAGTTATTACCGCCATTGTGCTTTACTATTTAAAAGTAATAATATAGTGGCATTTATTATAACTGACACAGTACTTGGCAAAAATAAAAAGGATTTTTTTTTGTTTGTTTTTCCTAAAGAAAACTGTACACTCATTAAAATGAAACCATAATAAAATATCTCCTCTTTTATTCGCAAACACAAATGTGGTATGGACTGAAAGTTTAGAATATGAACTTTCCATGCAGTTTTTTTCACTGATTACAATGAGATACCAATGAGAAATTATTCATATCAAATTACAGCTTGCTTTTATCAGAACTTCTAAGCATTAAAGGTGGTCACTTCCCTCTTGTGTCAATACATGAGGGCAACATGTGCTCCCTCACTCTTCCAGATACTTACTGTACTTTCAACAAGCCACTACTAAACTCTTAAACACCTGCCACAAGGCTGTACAACCCTCTCTCTCTCTCTCTCTGTCTCTCTCTCTCTGTGGGTGTGATTTATGCAGTGCTGTCCAGTCAGGCCGGATCATGTGGAGTGATGTGGGAGAAGCTGAACCTCGGCACTGTGTGTGTGTGATTTACCGGGTTTCATTTCCATTCCAGTGAAGTCAATCTCTGCAGAAGGTCACTGGACGCCACTTTCTACATTAGCGTCTTTTAATCCCCATCTGTCAGGGCAGAGCCCACAGAGAGAGCTCGTTAATTACACCCAGCTCACCACACCCACACACACATGCACCGGGGCCGGAGATATTCATACGATTCATACGAAGACATTCATGTTCATGTCAGGTTTGGTTCAGTCAGGTTCAGAAATCACTTCTCAAATATTTCTTGGCCTCAAGTCAGGTTCAAATTTCATGTTTCATAGGTCGTCTCTCCTCTAACAAATTTTTTGCCTGCATTTACTCCTGATTTGGTTCTACTTTATTCCGCTTAAGCCAGACAGAAACTTGTGGGGCTACAGTCGAGTTCAGATGGAATTTCTTGCAACAGTTGAGTTCAGATAGAATTTTCTCAGCTACAGTCGAGTTCAGACATAATTTTTTTTGGCTACAGTCAAGTTCAGACAGAATTTTGTCAGCTACAGTCAGGTTCATACAGGTGTGAAAGAGAAGAGGACAAAGGGGGAAATGGTGAAAGGGAGTGAGAGCAACAGAGAAAGTGAGAGAAGTGAGAGAGAAGTAATGAGAGAATAGGCATTAGACTGAATAGGTTTCGTGCTCATGCCAAGTTTTTGTCTCTCTCTCTCTCTCGTTCATCCTTCCCTGCTCTCTCTGACTCTACCACCCTTTCTTAGTGCCTCAGGTCTGGTGATGCTCTCTGTTTTTGGATGGTCTTCAAAAAGCGATCAAGTAGAGTCAAAGGGTCAGAACCACTCTGTGCACTTACCTTAAAAGCCCATTAATACTGACTATAGACAGCTACAGACAGACAGAGAGAGAGAGAGAGAGAGAGAGAGAGAGAGAGAGAGAGAGAGAGAGAGAGAGAGAGAGAGAGAGAGAGGGGCAAAGATAGGGAGCTGATGCTGCTGGTCAAGAGTGTCCTATACAATACTAATACTACTACTACTACTACTACTACTACTACTACTTCTACTACTACTACTACTACTAATAATAATACAATCATTTAAATTCTAAACTAAAACCATGTGTATAAAATAAACACTATTATCAATATTGAAGCAAAGCATGATAAAAACTATTAAAAACTCCCAGCACATAATTAGGTTCATCAGAGCTCACAATAAAAATGTTTTTGGCTTTTCTCTCCTGTTTGCATAACCTGTATTTATGTAATTACATCTCTAATAAGTAGTAGTTTTGCAATGATTTGTGTTTACATTTGATTTACATTCTGTATTAAAAGGTTCATGTTTGCATTTTGAGAGTTTTTTCTCTTTGTTTGGATGTCAAAAAAAAACAAAAAACTGCAGCACACAATGGATTTTCTTCCTTTGTACTCACGGTACTCACAACAATACCTTCATCAAAATCACATCATAATAGAATATCTCCTCTTCTGCTTACAGACACAGATGTGACGTGGACTGAAAGTTTACAATCTGCACTTTCAACACAGTTTCTCCACTTGTTTCAATGAGCTACAAGTCAGAAATAGTGTAACATTTTGATATCGTGGGTAATAACGAGTTAATCATAGCACTGTTTATGACCGACACTTTTTCATTGGACTTTCATTGGACTGAAGGTTGAGAAATGATCATCATCAGCAGTCAAAAATACAGCAGGAGTGACTGTAAAATAAATAAAAAGCTGCAGTTGAATTTATTTGATTCATATGTTTGTCTAATTTCTGCATGAACAAAATTATTTCATTTCATTTCTATTCATTTCTATTACTTCAGCACAATTTTGTCTTTCAGTGTATTGATTTTTACCACAATTGGAAATGATGAACATTTATAAATGATGCCAATTTAATGTAGCACTTTGTTGTGTCATTTTTTAAAGCATTTGTGTGTCCAGTTAATTAGGGAACTATAAATAATAGGGAGTCAAAATGTCTGTATAATGGTTGGTTCAGTGCATGGGTCAGCAACCCAAATATTAAGAAGAGACATTTTATCCTTTCAACAAAAATCTAACCACCTTGAGAGCCACAACATTTTATGTCCATTTTACCATCTTGGCTGTAAACATGTCTCAGTATGTGCTGATGTACAAGTGTAGGATAAAAAAATATAAGATGTATGAAAACAGACTTACTTTGCTCTGCTTTAAGCTTTAGCTCAGCTACAACTGCTTTTCTCGCATCTCCGGCAGGAAACTTTTCCAAAAACGTGGAATAGTTTCTTATAAAATGTCTCTCAACATTCAACTTTTTACGAAGTCAGCCTCTCATTTGCCAGCTCCATGTTTGTATTATCCTGTTCCACCTTAAATGAGAGTGTAACTGCTGCACCATTTAAGGTGGCATGGAAAAATTCAAACAAGAAGCTGGCAAATGAGAGACTGAATGTATTCAGTGTCGTGACTATTTAGTGTTTCACAGTTTCTCGTTACAGGTTAAACGTATCAGGAAACCAGCTGGAGTGATTACAAATGTGAATGAGCCTGTTCATCTTCAAATTATTGATGTTTATCTTCTCTCTCTTTGCCTTTTCTTGAGCTACTAGGTAGGTTAGATTGTTGTCTGTGTTGTTATAGTGACTAGCAGTCCATGCACCAATCTTCAGGGTTAAAGGGTGAATTAGCAGTTAACTCCAGTGTTTAAGACCATTTATTGTTAAAACTGTGTTAAAACGATAAGCAGAGATTTATTTTACTTCAAAGAACGATTGTTTTATTTTTATCCACAAATCTGATTCTGCTGTGGAGCCAAAACAGGGCAGTAAAAGAGCCGGATGTGGCTCTGGAGCCGCATGTTGCTGACCCCTGGTTTAGTGGTTGAGAATGATTCAGGGTGGTTTGGTATGAAATGGTTCAGATTTCTTTACAGTGGTTGTGATAGGAACCAGGGGTCGCCATGACTACAACACAAATATAGCCATTTTATTTACTATCCAAAACCATCACTGAACCTACACATGTCTTCTGAGTGTTCATATGGAACGTTAATGATGGTTAAACAGTGGAAAATCTGAAATAAAAATTTTACTTTGGGGACTATTTTGCCTCACAACACCCTGCATGTACCCCTTCCACCATGAATACAGTCAAGAATGAATTTTAAGGCAAAATCTTCTTAAAACTAGCGTAAACAATATTTTTAGGTATCAGCAGGGTATTCATAAGCATTTACTGTAATAACTTTCTGCTAGGGAGCTTTTAGAGGTGGACGTCTGGTTCCTACCACCACCACTGTGAACAATTCTGACTCTGCTAGTTTCTCTAGAACAGAGCACTTCTATTTCTTTCTCACTCTTTCTGTTTCTCTTCATCTTACTCACTCTTTCCATCTTTCCATCCATTCCCATTTTCTTTGTTTCATTTTCTCTCTCTTTTTGCCGCTCTATATGTCTCTCTTTCTCTCTCTCGCGCGCTGTCTGGTGTTAGAATGGTGAAGGACGAGAGGAAGAGATGAAGACAGGTAATCTTTTAATCTCTCCATCTCTGCTGTTCTTTTTTCTCTCTGTTCTTTTTCCACTAAAACGTTTCATATTCTAATCACCACCTTCAGCTCCGCCCTTCACTTAATCACCTCACATCCCTGCAGACCTTCACACTGCTCTCATCACTTTATTCATCTCTCTCTTCTTCTCCCTCCTTCCTGATGTTTCCTAATATTACTGAACAAGGCATGACTTCTTCCTCTCCTTCTGTCTTTTACTCTCTCACTCACTTTCTCTCCTCATCTCCTCCTCTTTGTGTGTCTCGCTATTTGTTTCTCCTATTCTTTTCTTCCCTGCCTCTTTCTCCCTCTCTCTGTCTCTCTCTATTGCTGTTTCTCAATCTCTTTTGACTCTTTCTTTCTCTAGCTTGCTTTTCTCACTCTGTTTCTTCCTCCTCTCACTCTCTTTCTGTTTCTCTCTATCTTTTTTTCTCTCTACCTCTCGCTCATTGCTTTCTCTCTCTCTCTTCCCTGTCTTTGTCTCTCTTGTTCTTTCTATCTCTCCATTAATCTTTCCCTTACTATCTTTTTCTAAACACCCTCTTTTTTCTTTATCTTTCCCAATCTCTCTGCTTTTTCTTTCTCTTACTCTTTCTCTTTTACTCTTTCTGTTTGTATCTTCACTCTATATGTTCTCTCACCTTTTTTCTCACTCTTTTTTTCTCTCTTCTCTTTTCTTTTTCTGTCTCGTTGCATTCTTCTCTGTTCTTTCTATCATTTTCTTTGCTCCCTCTTTTTCTTCCACTTGCTTTCTCTTCTTTATCTTTGTTTCTCTTTTTTTCACACCTCTCAGTCTTTCTCTCTCGTTATCTCTCTCGCCTCTTTCTTCTCTCCCTTTTTTTCTTTCTCTCTCACATTCTCTCCATTGCTCCTCCGCATTCCTCATCTCTTTTTTCTCTACTTACCTTTCTTTCTCTTGCTCTGTTTCCTTTTCTCTCCATTTTTCTCATTCTACTCTAGCTTAGTCTTTGCGTCTCTCTCTTTTTCTCTCAGTCTCTCTTTTTTCCCTCTGTCCTGTCTCTCTTACTCGTTCACTTACTTTATCTCTAATTCTGTCTCTCTCTTTCTTTCTCTCTCAATCTCTGGAACATTCGGAGAAGTTTACTGAACTTTTTTTTTCAACATTTTTTTTTCTCTTCAGTTGCCTCCACTTTCTCAATATTTCCTTGAATATGAACGCACAATTTCTTCCCTTCCAAACTCTCTCTCTCTCTCTCTCTCTCTCTCTCTCTGTGCTGTGCCTGAAGGTAAGAGCTAAACGTGCATCATTCAGCGAAAAACAAAAGAACCCCCCAAAAATTGATTCTGTTATCAGAGGCTGTAGCGTTTGCAGCTTTGATCACGAACTGAAAGGCCTGTCAGAAAATGTGCAATTGCAGCTGTTTCTGAGTTTTACACTTACAACATGACGGGGTCAAACCTAAAGTTTTCCCGCCTCTTTCCACAGGATTTGGCCCTAGAGCGAGAATAAAACTCTTTCTCCATTGCTCTCTCTCTCTCTCTCTCTCTCTCTCTCTCTCTGTCTCTGTCTCTCTCTCTCATGTGTCTAATGTGTCATAATGAAGTAAGTTTAGGTGATCTTACTGAACATTTTCCAGTATAATCTCATAACCCTCATGCGTTGTTGCTGTAAGCTGTATATTTTACTCTTTGCTAAATGCATGTTCTCTTTCATTTTCATCTATTTCTTTTGCACCACTGACTGAGATTATCATTGTTCTCAACATTAAAAAAATGTTTTATTGAATTTGTTTACATTATTTCCACATGAATAAACTTTGTTACAGTAACAGCTTCTTTCCAAACTGATAAATCTATGTGATCAGTTATTAATCTCAGTGTTACTGAGCTGTTTTGAGGGATGATCAAACTGATAATCTCCTCAGTAGTGGATGTATTTGCGAATGGTAAATTTAGCACCTGTATATATATATATATATACAGCTGAATGTCTGAATATGATGTCTGAATGTGATGTCAAGCTTGTCACAATAGAAGAACAAATTTTAAAAGATTCATATTATACTCAAAAGATTGATATAGATAGATACAGATAAAACACTCAGCACTAATGAGGCTGCAGACTTTTCCTCATTGACACTCCGGCTCGGGCAGTGAAATGTCTGATCTTCTTACTGCGTTTATCTAAGCCCATCTATATAGGACATTAGCAGCTGAAAGAAGAAAGCTTAATGAGTTTAATAAGGTATGAACTCAGTGTCACCCTCTCTCTCTCTTTCCCTCTCAGAGGACACACTGTCCGATCATAATTAGTACTCTAGTAAAAAACATTTATTCCTGACCAAACTAATCTAGACAAAAATGGTAACACGTTAATTGAATGTTGCTACATAACAGTGACATAAACGGGCCATAAATATGTCATAGCCGATATCAGATCTCATATGCTGTCATGACAGATTATGCTCAGTGATGTAACTGTGTCATGTTACCTTTTACAGTAATGGTCATGACACATAACAGCGTTACATAATGAGGATGCAATGAAAGGTAATTGGAATCCAAGACTAATACAAGGTAAAAATCTAACATTTTTTAGAAAACAAAATTATTTGATAAAACTTGATTCAGAGCTGTTGAAGTTGAAAACACATCTACACAGAAAAGCCTCAAGATTCTTCCCAAAAAGAGATAAAGATAATCCATAAAACGCATCTAAAAAAAAGGTTTTTAGATTCTTCTTAAAAACGAGATTTTATTTCAAAAAGAAAAATGTAGAATATGTCCAAAAACAAAAGTCTCAAAATTCTTCCGAAAGATAGAAATTCAGAATTTCTTAGAAAACAAAACTAATTCATAAAACATGTGTGTAAAAAAGAAGAATCTCAAGATTCTTCTTCAAAAGAGATAAATGTCCAAAATTTCTAAGAAAACAAAATTAATTCTTAAAACACATCTAAAAATAAAAGTCTTGGGCTACTTTTCAAAAAGAGGTAAAAATCCTGACTTTTTTTTAGAAAAATTAATTCATAAAACATGTTTTAAAAAAATGCATAAATTAAAATGTCTCAAGATTCTTCTGAAAAAGAAATAAAGATCCAGAATTCCTTAGAAAACAAAATTAGTTTGTAAAACATGTTGTAAAAAGAAAAGTCTCTGAAAAAGAGATAAAGATCCAAAACTTCTTAGAGACTCATGGTAGTTCTTTCCATAATCATGGGCCCAGTACACTAAAAGCCTGCTCACCCACTGAGGGTAACTTCTCAGGTAACAGGGTGTACACTAGCAGAGTTTCATTACCACTTACACACTAAATACCATTGTTCATAGGACAAACAATGAGATTATTTTAATATTCCTCTCACTGATTTTTGCCAGCTTTTGTAGGTGACAGCAGTGTCTGTTGTTTCTCTGGTTGGCAGAGGAGGTATGCAGGAAACAATGTTGTGGCATGTTGTCAGCAGATGATGCAATAGTTAAGGCTTTCATTTTGGCTGGAATTCCCCTTTAAACTAATGTCAGATGACTGGTCTTATAATATAGTTAGTCATTTATAAGTTAACATTAAATGAAATTACACTCTCCCTAACCTTCATAACATTTTTATTTGCACCTTAAGCAAGAATAATTTTGACAACAAATCGGGTCAAAATACTTTTAAAAATAAATGATGGCCCTTCTGCATTTGTGATGCAAAGGCTTATGGGATACTAGGGCTGAGCTGCATTTCAAGCGTCCTCTGTGTTCTTTTAAAATGGGACGGTACTTTTGAGAGCAGCCTTCTTATGTATGCAAATTAGACAGCCTATATGAGACTCTGCTAACCCAGTTAATGCCTTGTCTACAGGCCTTTTCTCTTCTTGGTGACCATTTTTGCTGCCTGGCTGCCCTCTCCCTCACCCACAGGGCCTTTTGCTGCTAAACCAAGCACCTGCCCAGCCCCTAATTGTGCCGCATGGTACTTAAGGCAAACAGCTTTTAATAGGCAATAGAGGCCAAGAGTGAAACTGACAATAACGGCGGCTCTTACATCAATTATTGGATACGTATCCATCACCACAGTGACTTATATGTGACCCCCGGCACCTGCCAGCCGAGATATTGACCGGCCTGGTGCAGTGTAGCGCACGGTGACAAGTTCCATTTACGATCGCATTTATTAACGGGCTGTTAAAATGAGTGAAGGCGTCGCTCTTTCTCTTTAGCCTGCTTTTTATTAATTTGAAGAAAAGGATAAAAATAAATAAGAGAGAGAGAGAGTGTGCGGAAGGTGGTGATGGCAGTGGGTGGGCCACTGAGCTGCTAAAGCCTTTACATTACACACAGTCTGTATGACCTGCGCTGTGGGGGGCGTGAACTTTTTCTCACTGGTGAGCTTATGTGTGATTAATTTGCTAAGAAGTGTGCAAACGCACTCCACGATGGATGACTGATAGACATTTTTGGCAAAGAGGGAAGTGGTCAGTTTAGACAAAGGTGATCAGCTTTGTCATATTTTACTTTTTTTTCTAATGAAATCATATTCTATGCCACTTTCTATGACATCATACCAGTCTACATATAAAATGTCTTCTCTTTAGAACATCATTTGCATTCCATAGAGAGCATCTTCTTTCCATGACATCATTACATTTCTGCAGGTGTTTTTTTCTCTATGACATCATTCCATTTCTACAAGAGGCTTTTTAACTCTGACATCATTACAGTTCTACAGAAAGTGTTTTCTCTCTATGACATTATTACTATTCTTATTTCTGACATCATTACAGTTCTACAGAAAGTGTTCTCTCTCTATGACATTATTACTATTCTTATTTCTGACATCATTACAGTTCTACAGAAGGTGTTTTTTCTCTATGACATTATTACTATTCTTATTTCTGACATCATTACAGTTCTACAGAAGGTGTTTTCTCTCTATGGCATCATTAAAATTCTACAGAAGGTGTTTTTTCTCTATGACAATATTAACATTTACAGAAAGTGTTTTCTCTCTATGACATCATTACAATTCTACAGAATGTGTTTGATTTCTATGACATCATTCCAATTCTACAGAAGGTGTTTTCTCTCTATGACATCATTACAGCTCTACAGAAGACATTTTCTCTCCATGACATCATTATAATTCTACAGAAGGTGTTTTCTCTTTATGACATCATTACAGCTCTACAGAAGACATTTTCTCTTTATGACATCATTACTATTTTAATGGTGTTTTCTCTCTATGACATCATTACCATTCTATAGAAAGTATCTTACCTCTGTGACATCATTACATTTCTACAGAATTGTTTTCTCTCTATGACATCATGATTGTGTATAATTGTATATTGTGTCCCACCTCTGTGGCTATTTGATAGAAAATGACTCCTCTCTATGACATCATTACTTTTCCATAGAAATTGTCTTCTCTCCTGCATCGTTACGATCTAACATTTACCACTTATCACATAATTTTGTTATGATAAATAGCATGTTTTAACAATTTAGCAGGATCACTTCACTATGCAGAGTCATTTGTGTTAGATAAATGAGGAGTTTTCAACAACATCAGGTATGTACAAAAAGTTGGAGAATGAACAAATATTTAAAGTGTAGTATAGCAGGGTAAAGAGAGCAAGATGAGAGTAGACAAAAGAAAAAAGAGCGGAGGAAAAGCGTGCAGTAATTCAGCAGCCAAACTGCACACGCTTAGCTTTGAAAAACCTCCAGCCTCTCGCTCCAGCGCTTTCTCCGCCCCGTCTGCCTGAATTATGCCTCCTTTAATTGGCTTCAGTGGCGTTTAAAGCAAACAGTTTAAATAAGTAAAAGGCACTTGGACAAGGGAAGCCAAGTCTGCAATTATTGGAATCGTATCAGTCAGGAGTCAGCACCAGGAGGAGGGGTGTCTGTGTGTCTGTAGATGTGTATTTAGCTATTTGTGGGGACTTCATATTCCCAGATTGATGGAAACATGAACATGCAGTCATTGTGGGGACATTAGTATGCTCTCCATGATGTAAAACAGCTTTCTGACTGAAAAACTTTAGAAATTAGGAAAAGTAAAGCAGCCAAAGTTGATCTTTTGCTTGCTCAGGGTTGAGGTTAGAGTCGGGTTAGGAGGAGCACAGCAGCAAAGATGGGAACACACACTACTATGTATGGAGTACCTAGAGAGGGAGGTCTCCAGAATGATGGAAGCCCACAGGTAGTGGATCCATTATCTAACCAGTCGCTTAATTACACGGCCGTCTGACACGTTTACAAGGATGAACTTTGGCGGGGCGATTAGAGGCAGCTTTTCACCTTTTTTTCCACTGCTGAAGCAGGATGTGTGGGACTTTTCGGGACGCCCCGGGGCTCGACTGGCCCTTTCACATCTCCTTGCTGCCTATTATATGCTAATGGTGGCCATTTGGGAAACCCAGGGTTACAAGGAGTTAATTTAGTGGGCCATTAGGCCGGGCCGTATTTCACCGGCTCATGTCTGACCTGGGAGAACGACAGAGGAAGAGGAGGAAGAGAAGATTCTGGAAAAAAAAAAAGCTAGAAGGTGGAAGTGGTGGAAGTGGTTTATGTCTCACAAGGGAGAAGAGAAGATGAGGAGATAGAAGTGGAAAAAGCTGCCACTGGCATTTCATGAGGGGAGAGAGAGAGAGAGAGAGAGAGAGAGAGAAAGAGAGAGAAGCAATGAGTAAGGTTTGTTGTAGGACCTTGATTAGCTGATCATAGAAAAATTTTAAAAAGTACTCTATAAATGCTCTTTAACATTCATATAATCCATGCAGTCATTCTGACAGATTGCAGTACACTACAAGAAGGGGGCGATGTTGCTTCTGTTGTTTTGTTGCACCATAAAGGAAGATGTGGCTCATTGCTCACTAGCAGCTCAACACAAGTCAATTTTACACATGCCCACAGTGTCCTAGAAAATCAGCCAACAAAATTAAAAAGAAAATATTGTATTTAATTATATTAATTTAATAACCAGGTCAATTGCTCCTTCAGTTTTGCCCTGGAACTATGAGGCTAATGCAGCTGACAAGTAATGGCATCAGACAAATTTGTGCAAGGTGTGAAAAATTGAGTTTTAAAGTGCACAAAACCATGTCAAGTCTACAACCCCATTTCCAGAAAGAGTTGGGACACAGTGCAGAATGTAAAAGAGAATGCAATGATATGCAAATCATGTAAACCATATTTTAAAGGATAGTACAAAATAGTACAAAGGCAACATATCAAATGCTGAAACTCATAAATTGTATCGTTTTTTGAAAAACTTATGCCCCTTTTGAATTTGAAACCAACAACACGTTCCAAAAAAGTTGGGACAGGAGCATGTTTACCACTGTAATTCTATGCCTCTACTTTTAACAACAATCTGTAAGCATTTGGGAACTGAGGAGACACTGCTGTAGTTTTGAAAGTGAAATGTTTTCTGATTCTTGCTTCACATAGGATTTCAGCTGCTCAACAGTTTGGGGGCTCATTTGTCATATTTTTTGTTTCACATCCCTCCAAACGTTTTCAGTGGTGACAGGTCTGGACTGCAGGCAGGCCAGTTTAGCACATGGACTCTTTTAATATGGAGCAATGCTGCTATAATACATGCAGAATGTGGTTTGACATTGTCGTACTGAAATAATCAAGACTTTCCCTAAAAAAGACGTCATCTAGATGGCAACATATGTTGCCAAAACAGGTATATATTGTTCAGCATTAATGGTGCCTTCACAGATGTGCACATCACCCATGTCATGTGCACTAATGCCTCCCATACCATCATGAATACTGTTTTTTGAACTGTGCACTGACAAGCCGAGTGGTCTTTAGCTCAGAGGACGCAGTGTCTATGATTTCCAAATTTCAAATGTTGATTTGTCGGACCGCAGGACACTTTTTTACTTCGCCTCAGTTCATTTTAAATGAGCTTAGGCCCAGAGAAGGTGGCAGCATTCCTGGGTCCTGTTTATGTACAGTTTTTTCTTTGCATTTTAGAGTTTTAACTTGCATTTGTGGATGCAGCGACAAACTGTTTGCACAGATAGTGGTTTTTAGAAGCGTTTCTGAGCCCATGCAGTGATTTCCACTACAGAATCATGTCTGTTTTTTATGCAGTGCCACCTGAGGGCCCCAAAGATCATGGCCAGCAAATAGTGTTTTTTGCCATTGTCCCTTGCGTACAGAGATTTCTCCAGATTCTCTGAATCTTTTTAATGTTATCGTGTATAGTAGATGAAGAAAAGCAAAAGTTCTTCGCTACTTTATGTTGAGAGACATTATTCTTGAATTGTGCACTATTTGATCGCGCAGTCTTTTGCAGAGTAGTGAACCCCTCCCCATCTTTACTTCTGAAAGACTCTCTGAGATGCTCTTTTTATACCCAATCATGTTACTGACCTGTTGCCAATTAATCACCAGGTGTTTTTTTAAGCATTAAACAACTTTACCAGCCTTTTGTTGCCCCCGTTGTTGGCATCAGGTTCAAAATATGTTTCAAAAAACAATAAAATTTCTCAGTTTCAACATTTGATATGTTATCTTTGTACTATTTTCAATGGAATATAGGGTTTAAATGATCTGCACATAATTGCACTTATTTATTTACATTTAATTAATTAATAATTAAAAAATCAAAATTAAAATTAGGTCAGGATAATGAAGTGCTAACATTGTTTTAAACTCATGATAATTACGCTTGTTGTATTTAAATTATTGTAGTAATATTCTTACTTAATTAAGTTTGTTCAAAATTCTTTTAATTAAATTAATTCAAATTACAGTTAAATTCTTTAAATTATACAATCAAGATTTTTTTTCTCTGTGGTATCTATGTAGATGTAGCCAAGCAAGCTCTCCCATTGGTTGGGAGTTCAGGGCTGAACTGGATGCCTTATACATGAGATTAACTACCAACATAATAAGGAACTGACAGTGGAATTAACCAATCAGGTTTTCATTTTACAATGGATGGGACCAATTTTGTGAGAAAAGCATCACTATAGGCCTTCTGGAAGTTTGAGATATATCACTGACTGTGAATATGAGATTGAATCTGTTGTTAGGAATGAAAAACAGTGGCGGCAGCTCTACGCCAGGACTCTTCACTGAAAGAGTCGCTGTTAAACTCTTTTAGGTTAAATGTATCTTAAAATATCTGTTACAGGCTTCAAATAAAACGTGATACCTGTGTTTAATCTAAAGATAGCCCTAAGGGCCCCTAGCAGAAATTATCATAGAGGTGTTTTTTTCTTGTTTTTTGACAGTTTTGGCATTTATTTCCCCAGTTAAATGCCTAGCGCTAGTAGTCACGATTCACCAATGCAATGTACATTTATCATTTTTCTATGCATCTATTTTTAGGCATAACAGTGGGTCATGCTGTGTCAACTATATAAGCAAGTTTAATGGCTGGTTATAATGGTCAATTACTTGTTAGTTTCATTAGCCTCTCTTAAAATAGATGATCCTTCCAGGGTTCATTAGTAAAGACAATGGTTTTATATAGAACCATTTGTGAGCTTATAGCATTCTTTACATGGTGAAACGTATTGTATATGGTTCTATACAGCACCAGGATGGTTCTGCTATTGTTACAAGCTTGACTTCATCACAATAGAAGAACCCTTTTTGGTGTTTTATAGAACCATATACCACACATTCTCCATCAATCTGAAAAAAAAACATTTCACCATGCAAAGACCTATTTAAGTATGCAAATGTTCTTTGAGTGTTCACGACTCTACATAGAACCTTTTTCTTTATTAAAGATTCCTTGAAAAACGATCTTTTTAAAGAGTGAAGCTCTAGTGCAAAACTAAAGAAGCAAACATAAGACACCAAACTTGTCTTGGCTGATCAAACACACTTTTACTACGTGGAGTAAATTGTGTAAATTTAACTGCTTTAAAGATTGACAGGCGTCAGGTGATTGACAGGTGTAGGATGGGACTGAACTGTGTGAGGGCCTCAGTGAGTGTGTATGTGTGTTCATGTAGAGCAGACCCAGCACTTGAGCTCGGATTTACGGCTGACATTTACGAGAGGGCGAGAGTGAGTGAGTGAGAGAGAGAGCGAGAGAGTGACGGTTCGAGCCGTGGGTGATATAGGGCTCACTATCACCCAGACAGCCGCTCACACGCACTCCCGTCCCCGACGGTCCGAAAGGCCAGCCTTTACAGCTCCCCTTTGATATATGCTATTTCACTCCCAGCTTTTATTTAAGAGCTCCCTTGCTCAACCTTTTCTCTTCAGTGTCATTTATGAACACGTTAAGGGTCTAATTCGATGTTATCCCCTGCTTATTTACTTTTTACTGGGTCAGGATTGGTAAGCTGTGACTTTCTATATAACATGCTATTATCTTGTTAAAGATTCCTATTACTAGAGGTCACACATTTTTCTCATTCCTATTCTGCTTTCCTTCCACTTTGTTGGGACATTTTCCTTTTATTTTCCATGTTTGATAAGTCTATTTCTATTTGTAATCTACTTTCGCCTGACGATGTGTTTTTACTATGTTATGGTATAATCATATTATGTGATAATTCTGTTACAACCAACCGTGATCTGAGGTCAGAAAAATGAGGTTTGATCCAAAAATACCCCACAAATAACAAGTGTGACTCAAATCTCCATAAACTACATAACATAACCAACATTACTAAGTTTGACAAATGCAATAGAAGTCACAACCACCCCAACTTCCTAAAACTGGGTCAAATCCCCTTATTTTTTCCCCTAAACCTCACAACAAAATCAACAACTACAGTTGGGCCACCTAACATGAACTATGGTCAAAAAATCTATGGTTTGACCCAAAGGTACAATCAAAAGCTTTATCAAAAACTCCATTAACTCCATGAACAACCAAATCAACACTATGGTTTTGACAACAACAAAAATACATAATCGTCTAATCCGCTAATATTTCAGAACCAACAAACCAACTAGGTCAAATGCTCCAAAACAACACTAGAAGTAGGTCAAATCCTTATAAACCTCACAACAAAATCAACAACAATTGGGCAAGACCTAACCAATATTTGTTACAGTGTCAAATATCTACAAGCCACAGAGCCTGATGATTGTCACTGGGTCAAATCCTCATAAACCTCATAAGTGAATCAACAAAAAAGACTGGGTCAAATTCTATGCAAAACTCAAATCTCAATTAACAACAAAACCAACACTAAATTTGTACCAGAGGTCAACTACAATTGGGGCAACCAACCTGATCTGTGGTTAAAAAAGTCTATGGTATGACCCAAAAATACCCCAAATTCAACAACCATGGCTTAATCAAATCTCCATTTACTCCATTAACAACAAAATCAACACTACAATTTTGACAAATCTTCACTAATTTCAGAAACTAACCAACACAGCAACTGTGTCAAATGCCCGAAAACAACACTAGAAGTAGATCAAACCCTTAAAAACCTCACAACAAACTCCAGTTGGGTCAAACCTAACCAATGTTTGTTACAGGTTCAAATATCTAAAAGTCGTACAGCCTGACCGTTGTAACTGGGTCAAATACTCATAAACCTCTGAATCCACAAAAAAGACTGTGTCAAATCTACACAAACTAACAACCAAACTAACAACTAAACAAATTTGTTTCCATTTGTAGTGTATTTTCACCAGACAATGTGTGTTACTTTATTGTACAATTGTATTATGTAAGGCAAAGATCTTGGGAAAATTGTGGTTTGAACCAAAAATACCCAAAACTCAATCAAATCTCAATTAACTCTATTATCTATGAATCCTGTAAAATACACATTGCAGCCAATTTACTAGAACAGTGTCAAATCCTCATAACTTGGTCAAAGGCCCAAAAACAACACTAGAAGTAGGTCAAATCCTCATAAACCTCACAACAAAATCAACAACTACAACTGGATCAGATCTAACCATTATTTGTCACAGGGTCAAATATCTAAAAACCTTATATAACTATATACAATCTTTATAAACCTCTTAACTGAATAACTGGACAAAAAAGATGCAAACGAACTGATGTACGAACTGACAACCAAACAACAACTTGATAAACTTGTTCCCATTTGTAGTGCATTTTGCCAGATGATGTGTGTTGCTGTATTATTCTACAATTGTTTTATGTTACCAAGGCAAAGATCTGTGGTCACAAATCTGTGGCTTGACCCAAAAATACCCAAAACTCAATCAAATCTCCATTAACTCCATTAACAACAAAATCAACACTACAATTTTGACAAATCCTATTAAAATACATAACTTAGCCAATTTATTAAAACAAAAATTTTAGAAACTAATTAACACACCAACCATGCCAAATGCCTAAAAACAACACTAGAAGTAGGTCAAATTATCAGTTGGGTCAAGCCTAACCAACATTTGTGACAGTGTCAAATATCTAAAAGTCTTAAAGACTGACCATTGTAATTGGGTCAAATCCTCATAAACCTCTTAACTGAATCAACAAAAAGGACTGGGTCAAAAATGTACGAACTGACAACCAAACAACAACTTGATAAATTTGTCCCAATTTGTAGTGTATTTTTTGCCATTGATATGTGTTACTATATTGTTGTACAATTGTATTATATTAGCAAGGCAAGAAAATCTGTGACTTGACCCAAAAATACCATAAGTCAAATAGTCAAATCACCATAAATTTCAGAAAACTACCTATTGCAGCGACTATGACAAATGCCCAAAAACAACACTAGAAGTAGGCAAAATCCTCATAAACCTCACAACAAAATCAACAACTCCAATAGAGTCAAATCTAACCAACATTTATGACAGGGTCAAATATCTGAAAAAACCTTAGCGCCTGACCATTGTAACTGGGTCAACCCCCATAAACCTCTCAAATGAATCAACAAAACAAGACAAATTTGTCAAATATACACAAATTAAGAACTGAACCAACAATTTGATATGTTCATTTTCATTTCTAGTCCACTTTCGCCAGATGATTATTGCAAAATTGTGTTATGTAATAGTTATGTTTGAACCACCCAGGCGAAGGCCTGTGGTCTGAAATGTGTGGTTTCACCACCCATCCTTCAAGTATTTTGTTACATGGACACCCATGCAATTCTGCCATTTGAGTCATGACCCTGATAGGAATTTCACCCAGCTAATGAGCCGAAAACCCAACTGTCATTTCCTCAGCCTAATCCGGAGCAGTGACAAATGCTGGGAGAACTTTGTCATAAAGGTTAGCTTGAATATACAACAGAAATATAGGTCACACAGATGTAAACATGAAGAACAACCCCTCTCTTTCTCACACACACATAATCCTCTCTCTCCCCGCCTGCTAAAATATTTACAGTGGCGCTTGTTGTGATCCCTTTACAGGAACAGGTGGGGTCAGGAGCCAGGGTTATTCACTTCCTCTCGCTGTCCTTCTTCACTGAGCCAGAGCTAAAGTGTCATGTTCGCAACAACCAGCACTCAGCGGCTGGGTCAAATCCCATAAACCTCACAACCGATTCACATCTGAATCAACATCTAAGACTGGTCAAGTTCCCATAAGCCTCAGAGCCTAACAAACACTCTACAACCAGGCACAAATCCCCCAAAATCTCACAGTCTGACCAACACACTTCTGCTGGTTCACATTCCCACAGAGCTCATGACAGAATCAACAGCTCTGACTGGTCACATCCCATAAAAATCACAACTAATTTACTGCAACTAGGTAAATTTCTTAGAAATTTCCACGTCCAACTGAAAATTCTCCACAACTATGTCAAGGTGAAATCTCCATAAATCTCAAAGTCTAACCAACAAACAGAACTGATCCAGAAATACACCAAAACCAACAACTATGACTCAAAGCAAGCGAGCAAGCAAGCAAAGTTTATTTATATAGCGCTTTTTACAACAGGTGCTGTCACAAAGCAGCTTTACAGAAAAATCTGGGTCCAAGCCCCCATGAGCAAACCAGTGGCGACAGTGGCAAGGAAAAACTCTCTAATAGCAGGAGGAAGAAACCTTGAAAGGAACCAAGATTCAAAAGGGGAACCCATCCTCCTCTGGTCAGAACCACAATTTTGACAAATCACATTAAACTCATAATCTACCCAGCTTACTACAGCTGTGTAAAAACACATTAACGGTGCTTTCACATCGACCTTATTTGGTCTAGACCTTTAATTTGGTCAGAAAAAAAGAAAAAAAAAACAGATGAAAGGCGGCTCGGACCATGGTCCAGACCAAAATAAGTTGCAATGAAAAGAGGTGGTCCCGGTCTGGACCAACCTGAACCATGGTTTGGTTCGTTTGCAGTGTGAAAGCACGTTTTGGATGGTTTGGACTTTTGGACCAATTACAGGAGGTTAAGCAGACCATCATCACCCATTTAAACAACAAAAGAATGAGAACTGGGAGAGAAGTTAAAATGAATTGCAGTACACTCTTAAAGAAGATGGTTCTTCAAGGGTTCTTTAGTAACAAAAATGGTTACATATAGCACCATGAGCACTTTGTATGATTAAAAGGTTCATTGCATCATGAAAGGGATCTTCAGATTGATGGAAAATGTGCTGTGGGTGGGTCTATCTAGAAACCTTTTTGAACTGGGGTTCTTTTATGGTTCAGACCTTGGTCTGGACTTTCATGTGTGAAAACACCCGGGGTTAAATCCCCCAAAATAACATGACAAGTTTTTCTTAAATCTTATGATTTAATCAGCACAATTGGGTCAAACCCTCATAAACCTCAAAACCTAACCAGCTTCTGTGACAATGCCAAATAGCTTACAGATGAACCATCACTTTGTAACTGGGTCAAACCCCCATAAAGCTAAACAGCAGCACAACAACTACGACAGAACTGTGCCTGGGTTAAACCCCCAAATATCTCATAATCAAAATAACACTACAACTGAGTCAAAACTCATAAACCTCAACCTTGCCAACAATTATTGGGTCAAATCCTTACAAACCTTGCAACCTAATCAAGAACTTTACTGTGTCAAACTGTGTTTAACTGTGTAATCTTACAATTAACTAAATAAACCTTACCAACACGATAAAGCACTATTCAGACAGAGTTAGGTGGGGAAATGTGATGTTTACTGGCATTTCTCAGTGATTTTAGTCCCATCTGAAATCACCATGTCAGTCATTTTTATGGACTGTGTGTTTCCACTTCCAGGATCTTTTATCTTCTATAAATGAACTGTAGAAAAAAGCACAGGTTATATTCATCCTGTGCTAATTGATATGTCAGTTAAAATGCTCTTGAAAAAGCATTTACTTGTGTTCTCTGTGGCTAAAATCAAGACAATGTGTACTGTCCACCTCAGGTGTACAACTCAGAACTTAAAACATAAAAACTGCAGAAAAAACATTTCACTTTGTGGCAATATGAACTCTTGGCTTTGAATTCCCAAGCACTTAAAGCAACACTATGTAGGATTTGGGGATTTGGAGACCTCTCTGGGGGAAATATGTAATTGCACCCAATGTGCGGAAGAACATTTTGGAACATTGGTTGTGCTTCACACCCCCACAAGTGGATGCATCTAACTTTTGTGAGTGTGTTGAAAGAGAATTCGAATGCATGAGCAGTGCTATGAGGCCTCTCGGGCTGACTACTTAAGCAATGCTACTTTGCAGCTATGTTGCGGCCTGGGCCTGCCGCTATGAGGCTGCCTGGACTGGTGGTGTTCGGCTGCAGGTAAATGCTCCCCCTTTGTGGCTAAAGACATTTTTAGGCTTCTCGGGCCGGCCTCCTGTGTGATGCACCGTAGTTGTGGTGTGAGACTTTCCCTGCAGCTAAGGACTCTTTCCGGGCTAGCTAAGTGACTCTATACTGTGGTCATTGCTATCCATTGCTTACAGATGGTTAGACTAAATGAAATAGCAAAGTTTTTTTTCCTGTTTTCTGCTCAAAGGCAGTGCATAAACCGAGTAGCCACTCCCATTTCTGTCAATTTATACTGACATTTCTTATCCTGTGTGAATTGGTCATAAACATTACAGACCTCCCCATGAAAAACTAATCCCGTCTGAATCGTGCTTAAGGCCTGGGTCAAATCCCCACCAACTCACAACTCAACCAACAACTTTGTCTGGGTCAGATCCCATAAACCTCAGAACCTAACACACAGAATCTGGTTTAATGCCCAGTATATCTCACTGTGCTCTTTAATAGAGCTGCTATTAAGGTCTAATCTAGTTGATGCAATAGTGTGTTTCAACTGATGGCACACCTTGTTGAGGTTTGTGGAGGGATGAAATGAATTCCAATTTGAGGAATAATATTTGCATTGCTATTTTTGGTCTAACTTCAGGCAGCTGAATCCAGTATTGCTACTGACAGAAGGCAGTTATGTCCTGTTACTTGTAAAATGTAATAATAATCTCATATTTAACACCATCTAGCCAGATCAACAAATGCTCATATTGTTGATGGCAGGGTCGTGTAAGTAAAGGATTACATGAGTATTTGACAAAGGAAATATTGGCCTGAATGTCTTAGTGTGAGGCTTTCAGACAAGCTTTTAGTGATTATTGTCATGTCCATCACAACTGGCCTTCATTCAACAAGGCAGCCTGGCTTCATTTCAAAAGCCATTACTAGCGATCAATGTCACTTTACTTATTCATTTGACTGGCCCTTTGGTTCATTCCAATTATGCCTGGTTTGATTTGAGCCACTCATTTCCAAGATGCCTGAGCTTCACGTAGCAAAAGTGGCAGGTAGAGTTGTGGGTAAGACTTTTATTTTGGTTGCTGGGATATAATGTGTGTTTATTGTCATTTCACTAAAATTGATTGGATTGAATGTAAAATTTAACAATGTTTTTTGACAAAAATGTGTACTTTTTTTCAACAGGCAGCTAAAATAAACAGAAAAAAGGGCCTTTAAAAGTTTTGCATGTACAACTGCAGCATTATGTGCTTCTGTATTTCCTCAAATGGCCAACGGAACATTGTCCAATTGGAATTTTTTCTCTGTGATATCTAGGTAGATGCAGTCAAGCTAGTGCTCCCATTGGTCAGGACTGCAGGAGCTGAACTGAAGGCCCAACACTCTAAATTAACTACCAACATAATTAAGAGATAGAATCAACAAGTGTTTTGATTTCAAATAGGCGGGAAATATTTTTACTATGAAAACGTCACTCTAGGCCTTCAGGGAAGTTCTAGATACATCACTAACTGTAAATACGAGCCAAAGCCTAACCAGGTTTCAGTCAGTTGTTAAAAAGAAAACAGTGGTGGCAGCTCTAGGCCAGGACTCTTTACTAAAACTGCAACATGCAAGGTGAAATATTTTTTTTCAATTGCACTCAAATAAAACATATTGCTGTTGTCGGAACAAAACCTTGTATCTCCATTTTTGTTATTTTTAAGTTGAATTAATTTGAAAATGTCTGTTGACTTTTACATTGTATGTAAATTTTATGATGAATGGACCAAAAGAAATGGCTCAAAATGGTTTGGAAAAAAGTCTGGTTCCATTGACTTACACTAAAAGCAAAGTAAGTTTTTTCCTTCTCCTGTAAAGTTTATTTTGGAGGTTTTGTTCTGATAACAGCGGAATATGGAATTTCAAACATTCATGTATAACCTAGAGCAACCAAAAAAATGTCAGAGCGCACCATCATTAACTTAATGCTAACATACCATTAGAAATATCATAGGGGTTCTAGCAAAGATTAGCGTGATCATAGGGTATTTTATTGTTTTTTGACAGAGCTTTGATACTTATGACCCAAACTGAAGGGCTAGCTCTAATAATCATGGTTTGGAGATTGGTATGCTTGAGCTTTAAGCAGGTTGGCCTTTGAGGAGTGGTAAGCAAGAAGCGAACAGTCAGTGCCCCCTCTGTCCCTACTGACTCTCTAGACTTCATTTCCCACAATCCCCTTGATCACCACATCATCATCACTCATGCACTCCATCACCCAATCCTGGACAGTATCCAAAAAGCACCTCACCTGGGTTTTGATTTCTTTCACTTGTGTTTGCTTGTCTGTGTTTGTATATATACCCCTTTGTTTGTCATGTCTGTTGCAAAGTAGCAATGAAGTTGCTTTGCAGACTGTAAAAATGACACCCACAGCTCAAACAGAATGGGGTTCTGTTGTCTATGCAAGGTTTTCTCAACCACTGAGCCGTGGACCACAGGTGGTCTTCGGGCCAATGCTGGGGGGCCAGTGGTCCATAGTGAGCCAGTGATGGCATTTTGTCATAGAAGCTTTAGCAAAAGTTCTGCCAGGAAGACTCTAATGCTATGTCCCTAATTCATTCATTATGCCTGACCAATCACGGGCCTTCATCTGTCTTTAAATTGACTTGACTTACATACCTATTCTGGTGCTCTCAGGTGGCTAAGCTTTGATGTTCCCCTCCTTCCTCCCCAGTACCACTAGTTGGGTTCCTGTCTGTGTGTCTGGGGGTAGGCTCCGCCCCTGCTGCCTCTATCCGGCAGGATCAGTGAGGGTCTCTACGCTCCAAGACCTGGACCAAGGATGGGGCCAACGCCAAACACTTCAATTTCTCCTGAATTACTATCTTTAAACTTGTAAAATTCCATTGAGGATATAAAAAAAATCACCCTCCTTCACTCTTGCCTCCTGAGTCTTTCTGGCAGAAATAAAAATCAGAAATAAAAAGAAATAATAAATGTCCACAAAGGCATCTTTATCAAAATTTTTTCCACTTGCCTCTAGAAACAAAATGCACTCCCAGATGTTTCAGCTGTCCACTATTAAGTCACTAAAAATTGTGTTGTCGAAACATTCAAAATACTTTGCCACCATTCCATGGATGTATTATTTTCACAGATACATGTTGCATATTGTGGGACTGGGCATCCAAACATATATCCTGTGGGCCTTCGTTCTATCTAGTGATAAATAGCTGGGCTTTGAGGTGTAAAAGATTGAGAACCTCTGGTCTACACTACTACGCCTTTATGAAGATGCTATAGTAACCGTCATCACTATGCTTTCACACATCCAAGGGTAAGACTGGAATATCTATGACCACTTTCATAAAAGTCTTCACACTGATTCTCCACTCCCAGTCAGCTGCTGTAGACATGCAGTCTCCCATGCTCTCACTTACCTTTGCACCTGCCATGCTGTTAGAACAGCATAATGTCTCCTTTACATTTAAATGGACTGACGGCTTTCCTACAGGCTGTGTTATAACAATATGCTGTTATTAAATTCACAGCTGTTAGAGCTGTTATGTGCCAGTGGCGAGAAAGCAGCTACCACCTCAGTGTAAGAGCAGGTTATAACCCCTGGATAAATGTGTCTTTTGCTGCGTCATTTTGCCCCAGGACCCAGATGGAAACCTCCAAGCCACATTTGTTAGAGTAAGATTTCTGATCCAGGACCAGTTTTTGGCTTAAACTAGATAGTATCGCTGCAAAAAGGATGAATTGCTAAGTGGAAGGATCTAAAATCTAAATATTTTGAATATTTCTCTTCATAAGATCGTTGTAAGAATTTGATAAGAATATTCTATTTTTAGATTCTTAAGTTATTTTATCAGGTGAAATTGTTTCGTGACACTGGAAGACAATATTGTTTGTTTAAAGAAACACTATTTGAAGAAAATAAATATAATTTCACTTGATAAGAGCACTTTATATAAGTAAAAATATTCAGAAATAGGTTGAATATTCTTCTTTAATCTGTATTTAATTTATATTTTCTAAGTGAAAGAAGTGAAGTAAACAAGTAGAGGTGCCAAAACCTTTGCATATTATATATTATTTAGTATGAGAATTAGGAAAATAGATTATTCAGCTGAATATTGTACGTATAATGTATATAAGTGCTCATCAAGTTAAATTTTTATTTTGAAATATTTATTTTCATCAAGCACTATTTCCTGAAACAAGCTGGCCAGTGAAGAGAGATTATTTCACTAAAATGACTTAAAATTTAAAGAAATGTGGTATATTATTATAACAACCCTATCATATCTTTATAAAAACTTATAAAGAGAATTTTTGACGTATTGTCTAAGCTAAGATTAATTATTTTTTTCAATATTTATCCAGTTGTTAGAGCCAATAGCTGGTCCTGGATCAGAAATCTCACTCTGACTGATGCAGCTTGGTGGTTTCCATCTGGATCCTGGGGCAAGATGACACAGGGAGGCAGCAAAAGCTGGAATTTATGATAACACTTAGGGAATGGAATCAATAGGAGATAACACCAGAGTGCATCAACACTGCCATGTTTTCCTGATGATGCCTGCAGGTATGAGTGGGACTGACTTTTCCTGTAATGGCCTCTTGTTACAGAATCAATTTGGGAGCAGATGTAGGCCAGATTTTTTTCTGTTTGGGTAAAAAGATCTTAACATGTTCTTAGATAAAGGCCTACGTATTACAGGGCTTTCCTCAGTCTTAAACATCTACTGTAGCACTCGCTATGGCGCTCAGTGAACAGCCTTATCTGGAGTGTGAACTTGAAACAATAACAATCAAACAAAGTTCATGACCTGGCTCAGAAATTTCTGAAAACGCTTGCAGGCGGGATCTTCGGCTGGGAAAATCTCCCCTCCACCCCCTCAGTAACGTGATTAGCATGCAGGAAAATAGGCCTGGACTGAGAGTGACGCACTGAGAACAGGTCTGAGCAGGCTCCTCGGGGACTTCCGGAGAGAGCGGTGCAGTGTTTAGACTGGATCAGTCGTGCACTGCCTGGGATAAGTTTGAGGGCACCCTTGTGGGGAAATTCAGTATAAGGGGAAATCAACAAAACATGTCATTTGACCAGAGGCATTCAAACTTTTACATACAACTGTAGGTGACGAGCTACATCAAACTGTCTGCCTCTATACTGTATACCAATCTTTTAATAAATAATCCTGATGGACTGTTGGAGTATGTGAAACCTCAGGTGACAAACCTTGGGGTAATATTTGACTTTGACCTCAAGTTTGATAAACAAATTAACTCTTTTGTCAGAATGTCCTTCTACCAACTTAGGCCAGTTGCCAAATTTAAATCATTTCCGTCACCCCAAGACCTGGAGATACATGGTTAAACATGCTCTCATTTCATCTCGCTTAGACTACAAACCGCCTGTGCATGGGTGTTTGTAAGTCCTCAATAGCTTGTTTACAGTTAGTCCAAAGTGCAGCCCCTTGCCTTCTCACAGGCACAAAAAAGAGGGACCACATCACCATCTTGGCATCCCTACACTGGCTTCCTGTACACTACAGGATCCAATTCAAAGTTCTTTTATTTGTAAAATAAATGGATCTGCGCTGTCTTATATAGGAGATCTGCTCCAACCCTATCCATTCTCCAGGTCTTTGAGGTCATCAGATCAGTTTATTACTAGCTGTGCCTGGGCCTTTGCTGTTGCGGTGCTGAGACTATGAAACAGTCTACCTCTGGACGTTAGGTCCGCACCCTCTACTGATGCTTGTAAGTCTAGATTAAAAATCTATTTTTATCGATTAGCCTTTGATTGATTGTACTGGATCTTTTTTATTGTATGCCTTATGTTTTCTTTTATATGTGTTTTTTAAACGAATCCCCTTTTTACAGCACTTTGGGTTTGTGCTTTATAAAAAATACTTACTTACTAACTAACTATACTGAAGCGTTACCAAAAGTTTCAACTAAAACCTTCCAGTTAAGTTGAATTTTATAAGGAAAGTCTAGAGATCTTAACAGCTTTCTAACAATGTTCACTTCTTGAAAAGCTAGGCGCTCCCAAACTTTTGACAGGCAGTTCAGGCCTACATGCTGTAATTTCCGCTGACCACTAGGTCCTTAGTCATGGTTGGACACACACAATCTGTATATGAAAATGAACAGTTCCCGAGCCCTCAACACAAATAATCTCTGTGTATTTCTCAGGGTTTTTCCGAGGGAGCAAAACAAACTGTGCTGTAAAGAAAAACAGGATCTCAAAGGCAAATAATGTCCTCACCATATCTGACCACAGACACATACACACGCCTGAGGAAGGAGGTAAAGTTCGAGAGAGAGAAAAAGAGGGAAAAGCACCTATCATTGTGTCAACTTTGGCCTTCCAGCAACCTTTGACCTGGACCCTTTATAGGTCAGGAGTCTTACTGGACACTTAAACCTTTGCTGGAGGATTTTGACCTGTCCATGCTACCTTGGCCGTGCTAACTCTCTCTCTTTCTCTCCCCCACCAACAATCTCCACAGCCAATCAATAGTAACTGTTCTCTCAATAATTCATAACATTAACATGCGCCCAGTGGCCCAGTGGATGGATGGGGAAGACATAGGAGGCCCATCATTTCAGTATTGATTCCCCCTGGAGCCAGTCGATAGCCCTGGATGTGAGGGACTTATTGCTGGCCTCTTGTGAAGACCACTGCTTGCATGCTGTGTAGAAGCTAACGTACAGGAAGAAAAGAAACAAGAATGCTATTAATGGGCTTTTATCTCTGAAAAAATGACTTACAGTCTCGGAGTTTTGGCTTATTATCTTCAAATAATGACTTGCTATGTTAAAATAATGACTTGGCATCTTGAAATATTTACTTACTTAGTTTAAATGACTTATAATCTCATCATTTTAAATTAGTATCTTGGAATAATGTTTTGTTTTATCAAAATACTGACTTATTTTCTCAAAATTTGACTTAGTATCTTGAAATACTTACTGTGTCAAAATGATTTGAAATTTTGACATAGTATCTTGAAATAATGACATACCCTGTCAAAATGATGCATAAATTCAGAATTTTGACTTAGTATCTTAAAATAATGACTTACTATATTAAAAAGATTTGTCTTCAAATTTGGACATAATATCTTGAAATATTGATGGGCTTTGTTGAAATAACTCATTTTCTTCAGAAATTGGGTGAGTATGTTGAAATAATGACATAATATGTCATAATAATAACATTTTCTTGAAATTACAATTAGTATCTTGAAACTATGTTACTATGTTGAAAAAATGTTGATGTAATGTCAAAAAATGACTTGTTTACACATAATTTGACTTTATGTCTTGAAATATTTCCTTTGTTGAACTGACATTTCCTTTAGAAATTGACTTAGTATGTTGAAATGATGACATTATATGTCGAAATAATGACATTTTTAAAACTACGATTAGTATCTTGAAAAAAATAAGTTAATTTGTTAAAAAAATTATTTACTCAGTACCTTGAATTAATGATTTGCTATGTCAGAAAATTACTTATTTACTTTTTCACTTGAAATTTATCTTGAAATTTGGACTTATTATCTTGAAAAAAATCAAGTTATGAGCTTTACATCTCAGGATTAATATCATTATTTCAGGGTAATAAGTCACTATTTGTTAAATGCTACATCAACGTTTTGAAATTTTGACATATTTCTGGCAGAAACAGAAGTGGGAAAAATTCCTCTATCTGACTCAGTTGATATTATCTGTGCTTTCACACTGTAGCAAAAAATCACTTCATGTAGTAACAAGCAGTTTAAATGTTTAAACTACAACATTCATTTTGTGCATCTAAAGTTGCGTTATTCACTATCTATTATGGAACTAATGTGCAGTACTGATGTGTAGCATCAGCACCAATGACTTCATGCTAATTGGGAGCAACTGTCTTCCACTAACCATCAGCCACTTGAGCCTTTTCTAAGGGTTTCACTTTTTCCCCAAGTCAAATGAATAATGTGATTAAAAGGAAACAGAGCAACGTAATAACAGGTCAGCTAAACAAAAGCCTCTCGTTCTTCATCACTTCTTCACAAAGAAATTGTTCTTTGTGAATCCAAATTTCACAAATATTTCAAATCAGCCTCAGCCCTGTACAGTGTGAAGGAACTCCTCCAGGCCGGCCCACTCGCCCGATGCTCTGTCCCCAGCCGCAGCTCTACAGAGATATCGGCTCCCGTGGCTCTTTCTCTCTGGTGGGGTGACGCTGGGGGACAAATCCTGTTCAGATGTTAAGGGACTGCTCTAATTACCTGCTTGTCCTCAGAGCCTGTGCTGTCCCGTCTCCTGTAGCACTGCAGGCACACACACGTCTTTTATACACTTGTCATATCATGGCTCTCGTATAAAAACCTTGAAATATGTACTTTTTTATAGAATATTTTTCACTCCATTTCGAAACACCAGCTGCCCTTTACATTATATGAACATTTCATGATGAATGGACCAGCAGATAACGTTACGTTAACTTGTGTCAAAGAATGTTTTTTGCTTTTCATTTATAACAATTATTTGAAATATAAAGTCTGTATTAACAGCAAAGTTATGTACGCTGTATATAATAATAATAATAATAATAATAATAATAATAATAATGAATATGACTAAAACCCCTCCTTTTTACAATCTAATGCCCTATAAACTAAAGGTTCACAATCCTCACCACCAGCCCATGTCTTCCCTGTTTCTCAGTTCTACATCAGTCCTGCTACAGCTTTTGGGGCACTGAGGTGTTTAAAAACTCCAGCAGCACTGCTGTGTCTGATCCACTGAGACCAGCGCAACACACACTAACACACCACCACCACATCTGTGTTACTGCAGTGCTGAGAATGATCCACCACCCAAATAACACCTGCTCTGTGAGGGTCCATGGTGGTCCTGACCACTGAGGAACAGGGTAAAAGGGGGCTAACAAAGTATGCAGAGAAACAGATGGACTACAGTCTGTAATTGTAGAACTACAAAGTGCACCTATATAGTAAGTGGAGCTGATAAAATGGACAATGAGCGTAGAAACAAGGAGGTGGTCATAATGTTATGCCTGATCGGTTTATATATATTTTTTTGTGGTATATATATATATATATATATATATATATATATATATATATATATATATATATGTATATATATACCACAAAAAATAACTCTATACAGTTACATTTTCAGATCCAGAACAGTTACACTATCAGACAGGTATTGTACATCCATCAGGTCTGCAGATTATGTCTCGCTCACAGCCGTGTGCGCTGTGGTGAGTGTGTGAAGGCTGGTCTCTCTCTCTCAGGGGAAGCGCTGAACTCAATTCTAATCATTTCCACCTAAAGAGAGCGAGAGGAGGAGGCTCTGTGTGTGCCGCTCATTAGCATGTCAATTGACTACATCTGCTTTGCACATGAAAGGCGGAGGATCAGGATGTGGAGGAGGACAACAGAGAACATGAAGGGGAGTGAGGGTGTGTGTGTGTGTGTGTGTGTGTACGTGCGCGTGTGTGTGTGTTATTCTGTACTGTACAGTAAGTGAAGATATTCAGTATGTTCACTCATTTGGAACACATTCATGGCACGCACACACACACACACACACACACACAGATACACATTCATCATTAAGGACTTCTTACAATTACATCATACAGAACTGTACAAAAGTCAGAGACCAGCCTTTTATTTCATTTACAGTCAAAACTGCCATTAAGTACAAATTACTCATTTGTCAGCATCAGGAAAATAAGCAAAAGATCAAACAAACAAACAGAAAATGACACAGAAGCCTAAACAACTAAATCTAATATCAGTTGTTTAGATGTTCAGTGTGTCACTCTTTACAGACACACCTCTAAAGTTCAGGCTTAGAAGTTGGTTGATCATTTTTTAAAGTAATCAAACACATTCAGTGATGTTGAGGTCTGGACTCTGAGGTGGTCAGTCCATTGTTCAGCTTCTTTGTTTGATGTGTTTCTCCTTTTTTCAGTGAGGCTTATTGACAGCTACACATCTTTTCAGACCCACAGCACTGAGTTGTCTTCTCACAGTGGAAGGATGGACAGAAACACCTGTGGATGTTTTCAGATCTGAAGCAGTTTGATTTTCTCCTCTCTCTCAAAGATGAAAGCTTTAAGTGCTGTTTATCTGATGGGGACAGTTTTGGTGTCTACCAGGTCTTCCAGGCGGTTGTTAGCAGCCTCATTTTCTGTGTCGCTTTTAATCAGTTTTTGAACTTTTGGAAACTCCAGTTTTTTTGCATTTCGTTTTCTATGACTTTCTCTTTCCTTTGGCACAGGGATTATTTTATATGTAATCTCCTCAGAAATATCATCTGAAAAATGAATAACTTGTACCTTATAGATATTATCTATCTATCTATCTATCTATCTATCTATCTATCTATCTATCTATCTATCTATCTATCTAAACATTCACACATTGAAATGAACACTGTAGAAGCTCTAAATTCTCCACCCGAAGTCTTTTAAAGGTGTTCTCTGAGAACTGTGCTGTTGACTGATTTGACACTCGTTATTGAGGGTTATAGCGTCTTCCATTCACTTGTGCTCACTCGAGCGGTGTGAGTTTGACAGCGATTAGAAAGTGATGACAACTCCTCACTGAACCATAATTCAGAAAGAGTCTATTGCATAATTTATAATTCTCCTTCATAGACTTCTATCAAGGTGAACCATCGACAGCACAGCATCATACACAAAGCAGGAGGAGAGAGAGGTGAAACGGATGTCAGAGAAAGAGAGAGAGAGAGAAAGAGAGAGAGACAGAGAGAGGGAGAGAGAGAAAGAGAGAGAGAAAAATATAGAAAAAGAGAGATGCAAAAGTTTTGGCACCCCTGGATGAATTCCATGTTGCTCATTTTTTAATTTTATTATTTTCTAAGTGTGAATAAGTTAACACATCCTCAGCAGAGAACGCATGTCTGCACATTTTAATGCACAGTAACTGTTTATTTGTAAATAAAATAAGCAGATAAAAATCATATTTAAGTGTTATCTGTAGAAAATCAACAAACCATGTCAGCGGTGTCCAAACTTTTTCATACGACTGTAAATGTGATGTGGGTTGAAGGTTTAAATAGACAATTCATGGGAAATTGCATCAATGGGTTAATGTTAGTGCCAGTGAGCTGTTTTTACTTGAATAGAGTCCAGAGAGAGCGAGAGAGAGAGAGAGAGAGAGAGAGAGAGAGAGGGAGAGAGAGAGAGAGAGAGAGAGAGAGAGAGAGAGAGAGAGAGAGAGAAGGACTCTAAATGAAGTATAAAATGTAAACCGTATCCAGCTGTTGTGAGGTAAACAACAGACAAACTTACAAACAAACAAAGAAACAGAGAAAAACCTTCAGGCTTCGGGCTGTTGTTTTGACAGGAGCAGGCTGCAAAGAGAAAGAGAGAGAGAAAGAAAGGTGAAGATTGCACCATGCTTGCTGCCCTCGAGGGGAAAACCTCAACAACTTTATCAAGCACCTTTTGCCCCTGGGCACTGTTACAGTGTGTTAGACTCTCTCTCTCTTTCTGTCTATCTCTCTCTCTTTCTCTCTCTCACCTCGGAGTGTTTTTGACAGCTTGACTCTCAGACCACCTGCAAGCTGTCAGTCTGTATAGACTCGTATCACATACAGTATCACACAGATCGCGTCTGCAGAGCAGAGTGGATACAGAGACAAAGAGAGAGAGAGAGTTAGAGAGAAATAGTAGAGAGAGAGATACAAGGAAAAAAAGGATAAAGGGGCCAAGACAGAAAGACAGAGATACTTGGGATAGAGTGTGGGAAAGTAAAAAGATGAGAGAGATACAAAGAGAGAAAGAGAGAGAGAGGAGAGAGATACACAAAGAAAGAGGAACAGAGTGAGTGAGTGTGTGAGTGAGCGAGTGAGAGAGAAAGAGAGAGAGAGAGAGAGAGAGAGACCTTAACAGTGTTATAGGTGTGTGAGTGAATGTATGTAAGCATCAGTGGAGAAGCTCTAACAGTTTCTCAGCATGTAGAGCATAGTGAGGACACTACAGGACCCACTTCAAACACATCCCTCTCTCTCTCTCTCTCTCTCTCCCTCTCTCTATAGGATACGCTCTCTTCCTGTAGCCAACCTGTTTTTGTTTTGAACTAAAAAAGGAAAACAAGGGAGACAGAGGCCTCTTCATTTACACACAAATCATTCTTTTTGTGTCCTGTCAGTCTCTCTCTCTCTCTCTCTCTCTCTCTCTCTCTCTCTCTCTCTGTCTTTCTCTCACTTTGTGTCTCTTTTTCACATCTTTCATATCTCCATCTCATCTTTTCCTCTCAGCAAGAGGGAGATAGAGAGAGAGAGAGAGAGAAAAGAGGGAAAGAGAGGAAAAGATGACAGAAGGAAAGAGGGATAAGGGAGGGATAAGGAGAGTGAGAGAAAAACAAAGGGGCAGATAGAGAGAGAGGTGAGAGGTACAAGGGAATTGGGATTAAGAGAGAGAAAGGGAGAGAGAAGGAGAGAGAGAAAGAAAGAGAGAAACAGAAAGAAAGACAGATAAATGGGGGACGGTGAGAAAAAGGGTGAGAGACAGATAGTGGAGCGAGAAGAAGATATAGATTGAATGGACAAAAGAGGAGAGATAGAGTCACTGCTGGACTGAGAACCAAACATATCCGGCCAACAGCGTCCTGTGGGCAGCGTCCTGTGGGCAGCGTCCTGTGACGACTGATGAAGGACTAGAAGATGATCAACACAAACTGTGCAGCAGCAGATGAGCTACTGTCTCTGACTTTACATCTACAAGGTGGACCAACATGGTAGAAGTGTCTAATAGAGTGGACAGTGAGTGGACACAGTGTTTAAAAACTCCAGCAGCACTGCTGTGTCTGATCCACTCGTACTAGCACAACACACACTAACACACCACCATGTGCAGTGCTGAGAATGACACACCACCCACATAATACCTGCTCTGTGGGCGTCCGGTGGGGGTCCTAATCATTGAAGAACAGGGTCATAAAGTATGCAGAGAAACAAATGGACTACAGTCTGTAATTGTAGACCTACAAAGTGCTCATTTATGGTCAGTGGAGCTGATAAAATGGACAATGAGTGTAAAACCAAGGAGATGTTCCTAACAAAGTGCTCAGTGAGTATATATAGTACCTTTAACAGTGGTAGAAAAAGGAGAGAATGTGTTGTGAGTGATGTTCTCACTCTGACCGAAGGTGAATGATAACACGGAAGCTGTGTTTCTGTGCGAAGACGTGAGAAAGAACAGACTGTCCGTGTGTATGTGTGTGTGAGAGAATGTGCAGACATGCCATGTCACTGTGTGTGTGCGTGTGTGTGTGTGTGTTTGTGTGTGTAAACAGGGTGCTGACTCGAGCCGGTCTCTGACCGCAGCCTTGAGATTGTCTGTTTGGTTTGCTGTAAGGATCTGCTGTTGCTAGGAGGAGTTCCTAGGTAGACTGCACCGTCACGACTGCGGTTCGAACCTCGAGGTTTTGTTTTCCCCATTCAGAGTGACCTCGATTCACTCAGACACCTTCACTCATTAAATTCTTCCTACAACTGAGGTCCACTTTCTTTGGTTTTATGTGCCAAAAAGAAGTCATAGTTCATTTTTACATGACCATTTTCTCTTTATCCCTTAGAGTTAACCCCTTACCAAGCCATAGGCCCACCTGCAGGCCCAAAGTCTTATCACACACTTTTATAACCTAAGAAAAGCTCCAATAGTTTGCATTGAAGTCCCTGTAGATACTGAATAATAAGATTTAGTGTGTAATAATCCTGGGAAAACATGTAAACAAGTTTCAGTGACCAATAAGTGACAGACATATTTTATCTTATTTCTCTCCTCTCGATGTAAACTGGGCAGTCCTAATCTTGGGTAACGCTTCTATAAGCATTCCCCTGACCAATCACAAGGCTGACATCTCTTGCCCTGCTCACACAGAACCATTTCAGAGTGAGAGAAACGTAGCGAGCTAAAGCTAACCCAGCATAACTAAAAGCTAGCGAGCTTTGGCTGTCTGTAGCTGCCTGTCTCCCGTTCATATATTTATCCACACACCAACATTGTTTGTTCGTCCGTCCCTTTATTCATTGCTTTGTGTGTCTGTTTGTTCATCCGTCCATCTGCACGTCTGTTTGTATGTGACTATTTTCTTCAGTTAATTAACATGATATAAAAGCTTGATATTGATTTTAGTTCTGTATGAGGGGTGGAGCAGGCCATGAATGTTGGACAGAGAGCTGTCAATCAAGCTCCTCTTTAGCCACGTCCCACACAGTTTTTAAGCTGTGTTTTATAATTTTATATCTTGTATTTTTCGTTCAAGCTTTGTCGGCTGTTTAATATAACACTCAGATTTAGTATCACACAAACAATATTTCACTCTGTGTTTCCTGGGACTTTAGGTGGACAGAACCCATCAGCAGGTCCAAAGTCTTATTACACACTTCTATAACCTAATAATAACTCAGCCAGTTTGCATTGTAGTCCATGTAGTTACTGAATAATAAGGCTTAGTGTGTAATAAGTCTGGGATTTTAAAGAATTAATAAATAAAACTGATTATTATAAAACACTTTTTTTTCAGGTAATACAAAATCTAGCATAAATCCAGCTATTAGCAATCTATTAAAAATCTTTCAGTAATATCCTTCAGAATATAGTCAGAGATGAAGATGTACAATTTCATGAATGCAGATGTTCTAGACACTGAGATCTTTGGTTTTCACTGCTGATTTTGGGAATAACTATTCTGAGAATTAGTCTCAGAACTGCATTACCCAGAACACCCTCTGAGAAAAAGACGTGCTTTGTGGGGATGTTGTTATCAGAAAGGAAATACACATATTTGGACATTCTCACTTATATTCCTTGTTAAATAGGCTTTTCAGTGATGTATGTCATGATGTGATTTGGCTCACTTTTGATGCGAGTTGAGCGAACAAGCTGAAATAAACTTTTTCCTGTTTTGATATTATGATGATTACAATTTAAGATAAAACATGTTACACCTGCAGTTTCTCCCTTAGATGGTCAGGGCCCACCAGCGAGCCCAAAGTTTTATTACACACTGCTACAATCTAAGAATAGCTCAGCCTGTTTGCACTGAAGTCCCTGTAGTTACTGAATAATGAGTAAACGTCATAAGCCTGAGATTTTAAGGGGTTGAGATAACTTGAGATAAAATCCTGGTAATATCCAAGATATTTTTAAATTACACTCTCAGAAAAAAAAGGTACTAAGCTGTGACTGGGCAGTGCCCTTCTTGTCACTGGGGTTGTTTCCTCAAGGGTACATCTCAGTATCTTTAGTCAGGGAACATAATTGTACCATAATCCACTGAAATTATATTTTCTAAATTGTCCACACACCCCGTCTCATCTCCAGGCTTTATATTGTACTGTTCTGTGCTAAAACATTAGATTATGAAAAGGTACAAATATGTACTTTTCACCTGTAAAAACTTATTTAAGGTGCACAATTGGACCATATAACCACTGTTGTACCTTTGAGGGAACATTTATATTGTTTGTACCTTGATGAACGAGAAATGTACCTGCACAGAACCTTTATGTCTCTATGTACAGTGTAAGATAAGATTTGTTTCTGTAATATGAATTCGTAAAGAATCTTATCTTGACCTTGTTAGATCTAAACTTGTGACTGAAGATAGGAAGTTTTGTAATGCGGCCCCCGTAATGTAAGCATGTCATGTTACCATTATTAAACTGTTATATTACTGAACAACATCTGTCATGACAACTCATGACAGCATATGACATTCATGACATGGTCAGTATTATGCAGTGGGATTCAAGTAAAGTGTTGCCTAATATTCTAACTAGGCTAAAGGTTAAGGCTAAAGTTCTTGAAAACTCTTCCTAGAAACAGTTTCTACTCAGATCATCTTCCTGTTTATCTGCGATGATTGGGAGACATGATTGAAAAGAAAGTTCCAGCACAGAGGAGCTTCCAAACAAGCTGCTTCAAGGTCTGTGTGTCGACACCCGGTTGCTTGTTCGTGTACACTTCAAGGCCGCGTAATCAAAAAGTGCTTACAGGAAAGCCACATGTACTTCAGCTGTGATCCCACAGCCATGTAGAGAGATAAAGGGTTGTTCTATTAGCTTTAGTACAATTTAGATATCATTTCTCATAACAGAGAATCACACAGAGAGTCAGTCGGGTATTGTGAGGTTCTTTGACCTATTATAGTTCATGAAGCCTCTACGTCACTTTCACGGAGACAAAATAAGAGCTTATATTGTCTTGAAGATTGTTATGTATTGCACGCAAAATAAAAAATTAGGGGGAATAAATAATAGTAAAGAGGAAAATATACCATAAAAATGAATCCTCATAGAACCTCCAACACTATAGCCAGAAAATATCAGACATGTGGAGAGGACTGTATGTGACATGACCTGCAGAAGTTCACAATGCTGAGCTGTATAGGAAAGAGTTCTGGAATAAACACCACCACTCTCACAGCTCAATATCAAAACTATGCTGGTTGATCCCAGCTCTAATTTAAGCTAAAGTATATCTGGGTCACTGTGTTTGCTAATATTAATTTTAATGTGATGTACAATGATAAAAAAATATCAAATAACAGTTCACTAGCAATGTTAGCTTTTCTTAACTTATTCATCAGATTAAACTGGATTGTACAGCGTTCACAATACAGAGATTCTGTGTAAGCATTAACCCTCAGTTGCATGAATTATTACTTATACATGATAAAAATGTTTTTAATATGTTTTTGTTATTTAAACTTGCTTAAATAATGGAAATGCTAAAGGAAGTATTTATTTTTTTTAAATGTGGGTACTTGGTAAATTGTTGCCATATGGCAACAATGCACAATTGTATCATAGCACCATAAAATCAAAAAAAAAGGCACTATAAAATCTAATTTTTCTCTAAAAACATCCTTTTATTGAAAACAAGACCAAACAAATCCAACTTATACTTATACGAAATGTATGACCCAATATTTACAAATATTAGAAATCAATACAATTTCTATTGGTATTTGGAACGTATGGTAATAACAACATCATGATAAGAATTCCTGGACATGTGATGTCACAAAGTATTTGTCTTTTCAAAGTAAAAGACCCTTTTTCCACAATTAAATGGAACAATACAGATTTTATATTTTTATACTGTTTTTGGGTAAAATTGAGATAAAATAATTGTTGTCATATGGCAACACCATGCAATAAAGGGTTAATGTGCTTGTACATGTGCTGTCATTTATATTGTCTGATTAAAGTTTGTTAACCCATATGGAAAAGAAATGCGAAGTGAGATCAGCGACATAAAAGCATTTGACAAAAACATGTAACAGAGTGTGCATAGATGGTTATCAAATAAATGAATACAGTGCCCAATTCTCAAGCCATTGTTTAATAAATGTCAAACTATCTATCTGACAGTTGCTAAATGTTAAACAGTGCTGCTAAATAGGAGAGAGTAGCTGGTTAGCATTAGCTTAGCTAACATGACAACAGCTAGTCTCAGCACAGAACATGTTTGATTCTGGCTAACTAAACAGTGCCACACATTACGGAACAGGCTTGATTCTGACTAACTGGCACTCTGTTGACACGAGTCTTGATGCTAACAACAAGCAGTGTAGTGTAACGCCGGCTTAAGGTTTAATATTCAGTAACTACATGTGCTACAGTGCAAACTGGCTTAACTTAGAAGCGTATAATAAAAGTTTCTTTTCCAGGCTTTGTGTTTGTTAAAATAACAAGATTTTATTCCAAATACTTTTAAATCTACTAGTTCTCTCAGTGTTCACTGGCATTTTCAAGTTGTGTAAAAAATAAATAAGTAAAATAAGTAAATTTCATCTAACAAGTACAAACAGATATGATATAATAAAAAAAACAGTCATTGACCTTTCTGGTGTCATAGGTAGCGGCTGCATGTGGACTGACCCTTACTCACAGTACCCTTACCAAAGAAGTCAATTTCCAAGAAAACAAAAACAGTGAAAAACAACTTTTTTATCATGGTGGCTGTTCTAGAATGATCCGGCATGCACACTGAGTCACCCATGACGAGCGTGTACACTGACCATGACGATCCTGATGTAAGCAGTCCTGCTTCACTCCCGCTGGACCCACATGCGAAGCCACAGGATCATGTTTTGCTCTTTTTTAATCTTGTCTTGCAGGAGAAAGGGCTGAAAATAGGCCTGAAACACCAAACACCCAGCCACAGGCTGGGGGGCTTCCCACTCCACAAGCATGTACTGCTGGGAGGGGGCGCTATGCCCTCGTGTCCTGGTTGTAATACAGGGAGAGTTTACTTAGAGAAATTTTAACCTCTGCAGTAACTACTACATATTATTCAATAACTACTATGAATTATTCAGTAATGACTATGAATTATTCAGGATCTATTATTCAGTAACTATGACGAATTACTCAGAAAACTATTATTAATTAAGCAGTAACTACCATAAATTCAGTATCAACTATAAATTATGTAATAACTGCTAAGAATTGCTAGTGCAATAATTACTATAAATTATTCTGTATGCACTGATTTATTTAGTATCTACCATGAATTATTCAGTGAAATTTTCAGTAACTACGATGAACTATGCAGCATCTACTATACATTATTCAGTAACTATGACTTCTTCAGTAACTACCATAAATTGTTCAGTAACTTCTATGAATTATTTAGTATCTACTATGAATTATTTAGTAATCACTATACATTTTTCAGTAAGTACTATGAATTATTCAGTAACCACTGTACAATTCTCAGTATCTACTATGAATTATTTAGTATCTGCTATGAATTACTCAGTATCTACTATGGATTTTTTCTTAACCACTATGAATGATTTAGTATCTACTATGAATTATTTAATAACCACTATTAATTATTTAGTATTTACTATGAATTATTTAGTAACCACTAAGAATTATTTAGTATCTACTATGAATTATTCAGAAACCACTATTAAATTTCCAGTAACTGCTATGAATTATTCAGTATCTACTAGGAATTATTCAGTAACCACTATCAAATTATCAGTAACTGTTGTGAACTGTGCAGCATTATAAATAATTCAATAACTATGACTTATTTAGTGACTGCTAATTGTTCAGTAGTTGTACAGTATCTATGAATGAAGTATTCAGTAAACACTATACATTATTCTTTAAAAGCTATTAATTAATCAGTAACTATTATCACTATGCAGTAACTACCACCAATTATTTAGTATCTACTATAAATTATTTAATATCTATTATGAACTATTCAGTAAATACTATATATTATTCTTTAAAATCTATGAATTAATTAGTAATTACTATGAATTGTTGATGAACTACCAATTAGTCTCTGCTTTGAACTATTCACCATTATGAATTATTCAGTACCTTCTATGAATTATACAGCAACTACTAGAATACAGTAACTACTGTGACTTATTCAATAACTACTGTACACTATTCATTAACAGCTATACATTATTCAGTGTCTACTATTAACACTGCAGTATTGACTATGAGTTACTCAGTACCTATTATGACTGAGCACTTTATATTACTCCTTAACAGCTCTAACCTATTCATTAATGACTATAATAGTCTAGTACCAAAACAAACTAAATAAGGGTGATCATGTGAAATAAAGTAGAAAATAAGTATAAGAAGGGATTGTAAATATGTATATTTTGGTCATTATGACTACTATGCCCATCATGTCATTTCCCGGTTGTAATGAGGGGAGAGTATGTTTAAAGAAAATGACGCATCCGTCTTATCACACTGACCTTTAAACATGTGACCTGACGCAAAGATATGCACCACATGCAAGCTGAAAAAGGAATACTTATCTGCAAAAAAGGAAAAAAGCTGACTGATGTTTAATATAACTAAAACTCTATAGTAGGACATTGGCCCACATGGTGTAAGAGCAACCTTGAGGGCCTATGAGTGAAAGAGGCAGGAAAAAGTTGCAACAAAATTATAATTTTGCAGATGTGAAATTTGTAACCTCTTCCTTTTTTAATTACATTTCAGTTTCGCTCAACTCTCAGAGCATCTAGCATTGCTCTCACAGAAGGACGAATGGCTACAGACAGACCCTTTTTTTGCCGAGTGGTGTTTTTTATGTGCTGCATTAGTGCTTCTGCATTCACTAAAGACTAAGAATAAGAGTTTAGAGAAGAAGAAAGTATCTTGCAAACATCTTGCAAACAAGAACATAAGCAGCAAAATAAACTGTGCATGGTATTTTTACATTGTATGTCACATATTCTACGGAAAAAGATCAACTGAACTTAAAGTGCAATGAGTTGCATAAAAAAAATGACTAATGTTGCTAATTATTGGAATAATAAGTGAGCTGCGTGAGATGGTGATTATTTTTGAATTGTTTTGTGTAACTGCAATTGTTTGGTTCCTGTATCACAGTGAGTGTTGTTACTAATGATATATGATATATAAGGTACAACAGTGGTTTTAAGGTCTAATTGTGAACTTTAAATAAGTTTTTCCAGGTGAAAAATACACATTTGTATCTTTTCATAACCTAATGTTTTAAAACAGAACAATAAATTAAAAAGCCTGGAGGCGAGACGGGGTGTATGGAGTCAGTACAGCTTAGAAAATATAATTTTGGTACAATTATATTCCCTGACTAAAGGTACTGAGATGTACCTTTGAGGGCACCACACCAGTGACAAGAGGGGTACGGCCCCAATGACAGCTTAGTACATGTACTGAGAGTGTATACGTGACATGAACAATGATGTCTTGCAAAATAATGTGCCTTTTTTCATTTCAAATTTTTGCATTAATATACATCAAACAAAATGTGCTATAATGTGGCAAGACAAGAATATACATATATAACTGATGTATCAAACTGCTGATGCTCTTGTTGTCTTAGCTTTCTCATTTTGGCCGAAATTTCTAAAAGAAGCTGAGCAGCAGCCAGTCAGATGGTTGATATATAGAGGTTCCGGAGCCCCCTCAGCACCCCCACTTTCCTGCATCCCTGCAATGAACACGATTTATTGTATGCAGGGGTGGCAGCATGCCTCCAAAATTGGTGGGCCAAAAAATTATAGTTTCAACAATGTAAAAAAAAAAAAAAAGACCAAATGATGAAATGCAGCTAGGCCACATCATGTCATGCTAGTAACACGTCTCTATAAACCTTTTCATGAAAAGTATCAGTGTTTTTGACTCTGGGTTCAGCCTCAGATAGCAAACTTTGCTAGCTAACATCTCAAGCTGTTTTCATACCTAGTTCATTTTTTAAAGTCTGGACCAAAGTTTGGCTTTTTGTGATGTATCTTTTTCATTTGGCTGTGTTGGTTTTACGCTGCATATTTTTTGGTCTGACTTTATTGGTCAGACATTTTTAGAGATGCAAGTGCTCTGATACATTTACCATCATGAAAATAGAAAAAGAGAAAAAGAGAGGCTTACTGTTCACATTTATCACAATCAAGGAAATAATAATGAACCTTCCTTGATCTCTGTTTCTGTCAGCTTGAATATGACCAAAGTCACCGATGCTTGGCCAAAAACACACTCTGAGATCTGTATGGTAAAGTTAAATGCATATCTTTGCATTGTTTTATTGTTCTGCCGCTATCAGCAGCATCTTGTGCTGCAGGAACGACATGAGCGCTTGTAGAGAGTAAAATGTTTAGTAAAATCACATGTTAAATTCATGTTTTAAATGGTCTTACTATGTTACTTTTCATTTTTCATGTGTTTTTCTCTGTTTCTTTTTGTTTTTCTTTTATTTTTTACTCTTGCTTTGCATGACTTTTTTCATTGTTTGTTATTGCACTATTTTGTAATGTATTGCACTTTTGTAATGTACAGTATGTCTAATGGACCTCAGGAAGAATAGCGGCTATCACGACAGTGGATAATGGGGATCCTAAAAATAAATAAACAAATAAACAAACAAAGTGTAGTAACATGAACTCTGATCACAGTACCAGCATTGTTACTGGATTAGTGAGCTGCAGCTCTGCTCACTGAACACGACTCACGAACGCTTTACTGTTTGAAATCGAGATTTTCATTGGTTCTGGCAAAGAAGTTTTTTTCAGTTTCAGGTCTATGTCAGTGCTCTGTAAGCGTGGACATCCTGACTCAAAAAAATGGTGGGGTGTCACCAGGGTACCTCGAAAAGTGGTGGGTAAAATGTGCCCTCACCCTCGTGGTTGTGGTAGCCCTGACTGTAGTGCTCAAAAATGTCTTGAGGTCACTGTTGCCAATAATCTGGACAACTAATCAAATGTTCAATCAAAAAGTGAACTTCTTTGTCTGAGAGATGATTTTGGGGCCCTGTGCTGCTGCTCTCTCTCTCTCTCTCTCTCTCTCTCTCTCTCTCTCTCTCTCTCTCTCTCTAGCAGCTCTTCATGGCCTTCATGGAGTGATCTGAGCTGTATCTATAGTCTATCATCCAGTCATAAAAGCTGTGATATGAAGTAAAATGGTGGTGCTGGAAAAAAGCCTGAATTTACACACAAAACAAAGAAGCAGAGAGAAACACACACAAACACACACAAACATAGTGAGGAAAAAGGGGTTCATAACTTCTTTTTAGCCCCTGGGAGAAAACACACGGTCACATGTGGGCAAAATACAAAACAAGAGGAAGTATGAAACAGAGAGAGAGGGAGAGAGAGAGAGAGAGAGAGAGAGAGAGAGAGAGAGAGAGAGAGAGGGAGAGAGAGAGAGAATTTAGACTCATTCAGATAGAGTGAGGAGACAAAGAGAAAGAAGAGAGAGAGAGAGAGAAAGAAGAGAGAGAGAATTTAGACTCATTCAGATAGAGTGATGAGACAGAGAGAGAGAGGAGAGAGAGAGAGAGAGAGGGAGAGAGAGAGAGAGTAAAACAAAATATGTGGGCAAAATACAAAACAAGAAAAATATGAAGTACAAAGACAGCATGCAAGAGAGAGAGAGAGAGATTGAGAGAGAGAGATTAGAATAAGCTGTGGTTAGATATGGAGAGCATCCCATCCCTCTGTTTAATATCAGAAGGTTTCCTCCTTTTGCGGGCCGGAGACGAGGATCAGGCTGCCTCTGTAATAAAGGGCCAGAGCCGCAGGTTATTTGTGAGTGGAGAGGCCGGCCGAGCACCATGATGCAGTTTGGGGTTATCACCAGTGGATATTATCATCAACTCAGAGCTATTCACCCTCCATCTGACTTTATAAACAGAAAGACGGGGTATGTGAGAGAGTGATTAGCTAAATAAAAAAAATAAAGTGCAGAAAATACAGACAAGAAGAAATAGATGGAGAGCAAAAATTAAGAGAAGGAAAGAGAGAGAAAATGAGGAATGAGGACGCGCTGTTGAGGAAAAATGAAAGATGGGGAAAAAGAGGGTAAGACAGAGAGAGACAGATAAGCATTTTCTCTGCACCTCTTAAAAAAAAGTGCATCAAAAACCTGGATTGGAAAAGCCAGAAATAGGAGATATGTAGACATATTACATTCTGTCACAAAGATCTTGTAGATTAAATGAACATTATAGAAGAATTTTAAAAATGGAAAAATAAATAAATAAATAAATAAATAAATAAATATCACACCCTACAGTTCCTGTAGTGTATTACAATCTGTCTGAATGAATCTTAGTGGATGATACAAACATTATAGAGCATCACAGACTGATTTTTATATGTAACAATACAAGCTGTATTGCCCCTACACTTCCTGTAGTGTATTACAATCTGTCAGAACGACTGTGTGGATCATATGAACGTTATAAAGCATTACAGAGCACCGTTATTTTTAAGGAAACAATGTATGACTTAATCCATCATCAACAATATTGTCAGTGTAGCCCAAGAGTTCTAGAAGTTACCTTAACATGTCTTTTGTCTCCATTAATTTTGGACTTCTTGCTGTTTAAGACCAGGTCTAAACATCTGAGTAGCTCTGAAGTGTCACTAAAGATCAGGATTTCTAGATCAAGGGTCATTTATGTGTCAGGCCTGTTACCTGTTATCAAGCCACATTTTTTTATGTGACAAAACATCTTTTTTTTGCCATTGTAATCCCACTACACACATGCTGTTTCCGCTCAGCCCTCAGCACATATACACTGATTACTGAAAAGCCTGCAGGCTCTGCTGTTTAACACATCAGGAAAGTGAATCACCTCTTATGTGTAAATTTCAGAGCCGTCGGCAGAACTGGGACAAAAACATCCAAAACAATGAGAGTCATACAGCTAATGACTAACACAGAGACTGTAAGATCAGGAGGAGTGTATGTGTGTGCAGGTATTCATCCCTTTGAGGGGACATTGGTTATCGGTACAAAATTAATGCACTGAATTTACTGTAAAATTGTTTCTGATTCAAATCAGAAATGTGTATTATATCTACATAAATGAAATCATTAATAAACCTGAGAATAAAAACCATTGTCCACTACAGATGCTCATCCTGTCTTTAAGTAAACATAAAACTAATTATCTATTTATTTTTGCAGAACTTTAAGTTGAATACAATATATTATATCAAATGTAATCATAAACCTGAACAGAACTCTAAACCAGGGGTCGGCAACATGCAGCTCCGGAGCTGCATGCAGTTCTTTTCCTGCCCTGTTGTGGCTCCACAGCAGAATTAGGTTTGTAGGTAAAAATAAAATAATCCTCCTTTGCAGTAAAATAAAGCTCTGCTGATCACTCAAACACAGTTTTACCATTTAATGGTCTTAAACACTGGAGTTAATGCAGAACTGCTAATTCACCCTTTAACCCTGAAGACTGGCACACAGACTGCTGGTCACCATAGCAACACAGAGAACAGTCTCACCTAGCTAGTAGCTAACTAAACAGTAAAAAGATAGATTTAAGAGAAACAAGAGAAACAAAGTTGTGAAGCTGACATCAGCTTCTTGTTCACCAGTTTCTTGTTTTAATTTTTCCATTCCACCTTAAATTGTGCAGCAGTTACATTCTGATACCCCAGGCAACATTAAAGGTGGAACAGGAAAATTTGAACGAGAAGCTGGTGAATGAGAAGCTGACTATGATTATTCCACTTTTGTGGAAAGGTTTCCTGCCAGAGATGTGAGAAAAGTGTCTATAGCTGAGCTCAAGCTTAAAGCAGAGTAAAGTAAGTCTGTGTTTTTGTTTGTATCATATATTTAGCGTATACTAGTACATTAGCACATACTGAGACACATTTACAGCCAAGATGGTAAAATGGACATAAAATGTTGTGGCTCTCAAGGTGGTTTGATTTTTATTGAACGGACAAAATGGCTCTTCTTAGCATTTGGGCTCCCGACCCCTGCCCTAAACTAAAAGTCAACTTGAAGCCAAACCTACCCTTGACTAATGATTTTTCAGTTTTTGGCATAACTTGAAAATGTCTGTTGCCCTTTACGTATTATGTAAATTTCATGATGAATGGGCCAAAATTAAATGGCCCAAAATTACATAGAAAAGTCTGGTTCCATTGACTTACATTAAAAGTAAAGTATGTTTTTCCTGTGTTGTGTAAAGTTACCTTTTTGGAGATACAAGGTTTTGTTCTGACAGCAGCAACATGTTAAATTCAGCAAATAAACAGTAACTGTATATTAAAATGTGTGTGTTCTCTGTAGAGAATATGTTAACTTGTTTTCACATAGAAAATCAAGAATGTCATTTTTACTTTTACATTTGACTGTATTATACCAACACTTTGAGCTTTTAATCTGTTTTTACTTGTAATAGTGTCATTGTAAAATGTTGTATTCATATGGAAATGATGTACACGTTTGAATTAAATACACTTAGTACTCCATTTTTACAGTGTAATAATATACGGAAGAAAAAACTAAAATCTAAATATACCAATACACACTAGTGTGCATGTGCAAGGCCTTCCAAAAGAAAGGCCAAAGCAGCAGCTGCCAAAAGAATGAAGTACTTCACTTCTTCACCATTAAAACCCCCAACACACATCTGCAAGTTTCTATCACAGATTCTTACCACAAGGCTCGAACCACAACAAAACAAATACACAGTCTATGATCTCTCACACAGGAACCAGCAGAGTGGGAGAGTGTGTGTGGGTGGGTGTGTGTGTGTGTGTGCAACATTGTGGGGACAAAAAACTGTTCATACACTCATGTTGTGGGGACCACAAGCTGGTCATCCCACCTTGTAAATCATTCAATTTTAAGGTGAGGTAAGGGTTAAGATTAGGGTTATGGTCTGGCTAATAGTAGTTCTGGTTAAAGTTTGGGTAAGTCTCCAGGAAATTAATCGAGGTCTAAGTAATGGCCCCACAATTCGCAGAAACAAGATTGTGTCTGTGTGTGTGGATGGGGCTGGCAGATGTGTAACAAACTAATAATAAACAGACACATTTTTAACCACAAATCCTACAAACGATTAACTCTTACAGGTCTATGGTCATTTCTGTCATTTTTGTCAATCAATTTAAATGCAATTACATAATAGGGTAATTAATTATGCAGCCAGTTACATAATAAATTATATTTGCATTCAATTTCCATTCCATATGGACAGGTTAAAGTCTGAACTCTGACTTTTTCTGTTTGGTTTGATGTCAAAAATGACATCAAATATCTCTTTTTCTACTTACAAACACAACTGTGGTATAGACTGAAAATTTACAATCTGCACTTTCCACCAATTTCTCCACTTGAGTGAGCTATGAGTGACAAAATATACAACGGCACCAAGTTTTTGTAACCGCTGCCAATAACAAAGCCTCTAAGGCTGGATTTACATGGAAAAACTTTCACGCAGCTCACAACCTGTTATCAGTTGCGTGAAAATTTTTCCATGTAAAGCACAGCTATTGGCTCATGAGCCAGTGAATGCTGTCATTTTATTGGCTCCTGACTGAAGCATCTTCATGATCTAGTGTGTACTTAATGTAAATCATATGTAAATGTGCTGTTGGTTGGCTAGTTCTTGATTTCACACACTGAAGCAGATTGATCATTTGTGCTGAAATCTCTACGTTTCCATGTCTCAAGTAGTTCATACGTCATTAAAGGCAGTCAAACCTACACTCTTTTTAATGCAGCTGATAAGTAAGGGCCAATCTGCCCATTGTTTTTTTCCCCCAAACAACAGGCAACAGTTTAATCCCCCCCCCAAAAAAACATGTTCCAATGGATGTGTAGAAAAGATTTCTAAATTTCATTTTCGTGTTGTTTTTATGGTTTATGTTCATGAAAAGGCTTTTAGAGCTGAGCAAAAACAAACAGCTTCTTTCCAGAGTGAGTGCACTAGAATATTAGTCCAAAATCAAATCATCACATTTTCGACAAGTACGTGGAAACTAGCCATGTTATTTTAATAGTAATTTATTATTGTGGAGTGCTAAAAATCACCTGGAAAAAGTCATAAAAATGTAAATAATATTATTCAGCTCAGTTGAAATTGAATATGAAGACATGTGACTGGCAGTAAGATTACAATTTTTTTCCGTGTTTTTGGACCCAAAGGTATTTGGACAAATTCTTGACAAAAACAGTTATTTATAGCATCTCCATTAAACAAACAAGTCAAGTCCATTGGATTCAAAGCCAAATCTGAACCTGAAACCACTCAAGGATCAGCGTGGCTTGGAGTGGATCTATTTTCCAAAACATCTCCATGTCTGAGGGGTTGTTTTTGTGGTGCAGGGACATGTTGTGTCTCTCCTGAGAAAAATACAGCTCATTTCCGGGCAGCCGTGTGGATGGAGTAGGTGGGCATTGGGGGAAATTTAGCCTAGCGTGCCTCTCTCTGCTGTTTTTCACGATTTGGGGGATTTTTTCTTTCGTCTCTAAACACAGCGCCCCCAGCCTGGTCAGCTGGACAGTGTTTTCAGTGTGTTTTTAACGTGGTGCGAGCTACAGCTGAGTTGCTGTAACACTTTTTTTTTGCTTGTTTGAATGGAATGCAGGCCTTGGATAAGAGCCGCAGGGGAAAATAAAATCCAAACGCTCCACTACGGTCAGACCACAGAGAAAAATAGAGCAGGGCAGAGATAAATAGACCCTAAATAGATCTATTTGGCCTTTTCACAGCTTTTTCTTGGGCAGTTCAGGTACAGTTCAGGTACAGTCCAGGTATAGTGGGCTATGGGCCAGCTAAAGGTTCAGTAAACTGCCTTTATGATATGGGATGGTCAATATAGGACCGTACACACCGTACAGTGAATAGATTTAGGCAGTTTAGCCACACCCATTCACGCTGAAGTTAAAAGGAGTGTTTCAGTGTGGACTGCTTTTTGAGTGAGGCATACTACAGGACAACCAATCAGAACAGAGCTCATTTACATATGTCCGTTCTAAAGGCACAGTAAAAAAAGCCTTTATTATTCAAACAAGTGAAGAAAGGTGGGAATATAATTATGTAAAAATGAATTATGGGCAGGGCAGCACGGTGGCTCAGTGGGTAGCGCTGCGTGGGTTTCCTCCGGGTACTCTGGTTTCTTCCCACAGTCCAAAAACAAGCAGTTAAGCTAATTGGACATGCTAAATTGCCCCTAGGTGTGAGTGTGTGAATGTGTATGTCTGTCTGTCTGCCCTGCGATGGACTGGCGACCTGTCCAGGGTGTATCCTGCCTTCCCAATGACAGCTGGGATAGGCTCCAGCACCCCACCGTGACCCAGAAGGATAAGCGGTTTGGATGATTGATGTATGAATTATGAGTGTTTTTGGAACATACAATGAAGTGCCAAAAGTAATGGGATAGCAGTATGTAAATTGATTATGAAGTGGCGTTACCTCAGGAGACCTGTATAACTTGTGAAGTGTTATCCCGTGCATGAGGTTGAACACTGGCCATGGCAAGGCGACGTGAATTATGAGTTTGAATGAGGCATGGTTGTGGGTCCCAGATGGGACATTCCATTTCCAAAGTTGTGTGGGCATTTAACATTCCTCAATTCACAATGTCATATGTGTACCAGGAATACATCGTTAAAGGCATTACCACCCACAGTTGACAGCACATTGGCCGCTAACAGGTCCTCAGCGAACGTAACCGGCAGCGTCTGGCTAGAATTGTCTGCACAAACAGACAAGTGACTCTGGCAGAAATCACATCCACATTTAAAGCAGGAGGCCCCACATACAAATCCCGCAGGTTAAGGCCGTGTTCTTTAGCTTTAATGGGATATGGGAGCAGAAGACCCACTAGAGTGCCTCTGTTAACACCACAACACCGGACACAGTGCCTCACATAGGCTCAAGAGGTCGCTAATGGTAGGGTTCGTGTGACACAGACCCCATGAAGCCATGGACCCTACTTGTCAACGAGGCATTGTGCAGGCTGGTGGTTGTTCCATACTAGTGTGGGGTGTGTTCTTATGGCATGGGTTGGGCCCACTGGTCTGCCTAAACACATCCTTGACCGGTGACTGCTTCATTTCACTGTTTGGTAACCATTTGCAGCCCTTCATGGACTTCATGTACCCCCACAATGATGGGATATTCTAGCAGGATAATGCACTGTGCCGTCAGACCCAAGTTGCCCAGAATTGGTTCAAGGAGCATTCTAGAGAGTTCCGACAAATGATGTGGCCTGCACGTTCACCCGACATGAACCCAATTGAGCATTTATGGGATGTGGTGGAGAGATCCATTCGCACCTGTGATCCTGCACCTACAAATACCATGTAGCTGTGGGTGTCTATCCAGATGGCATGGCTCAACATCCCTCCAGACATCTTCTGTCCATGTAGATTTGCTGCACTTCACCGGGCTAGAGGGGGTCCTACACGATACTAGTTCCTGTCCCGTGACTTTTGGCACGTCAGTGTAAACAGATTTTGCAAAATGACTGATTGAATGGTTAAGATGTAAACAAAGTCATTCAGAGTGGTTAGTGTGAAATGCTCCATTCTAGATAAACTTACAAGGTCAGAATTGTACAGTGGTGGTGATAGGAACCAGATGTCCACCTGTACAAGTGACCTCACAGAAAGTTATTACATGCAATGGTTGTAAACTGACTTGTTTCATAAAATTTACAATAATTTTGAGAAGCATAGATGGCAGAGAGATACATATGTAAGGCAAAATATCCCCCAAATAATATTTACTATTCCTTGTTTACCACTATTCTACCCTCAATAACATTACACATAAAAACTCAGACGGCTTATGTAGGTTCACTCTTGCTTTTGGACAGTAAATAAAATAGCCACATTTCTGATTGTATAGACAAATGAATCTGTAAGTTTGTCCACCATTTCACATCTTTGTTTGCATCTCAGTAATTGAATTATCCAGTAAGCTTGAAAAATTGTGGGAATTCCCCTTTAAGCCGTACTAGTACGGCTGCTATCCACCTCTGACTGGCACTGCGTCTACTGTGCCTCATCTGAACCCCTTCGCACTCCGCTCGCTGTGTGTTTTCATTATTTCTGCCTTGCTGACTCACTCACATGACTTCATCCACAGCCTGGACACTTCAAAGCTGGAGCCTCTAGGCAGGAAGGACCAGGACTGCTCTGGACTGGATGATCGCAGGGCTATCGGGTGACCATGACTTCATAGTGGCCTAAAACTGCGGGGCGGCTAGCGTCAGCAAAGTTAACACACCTGCATGAGTGCTGTGGTATATGGGCCTGTGCGGATGTCAGGTGAAGGTGCAGTCAGAGGACACAGTGCTGTAGCAGGCCAGTGGGTGTGTTTTTGTTTGTTGACTTGTGTATTTATCTCTTTGTGGGGACCCAATCCACCCAGTTTGATTAAAACCTGAGCATTTAGTGAACATTTGACCACTGTTCTAAAGTTCTCCTTGCTACTGCTGCTACTGCAGAAATACAAGAAGAACCACATTTGAAACAAACAAAAACAAACGAACAAAAGAGCTTGATATGCTTGATTTGAATGAACTGTTTCTGTGATGTCACAAAAACTAACATATTTACATATATTCAGCCTACAGCGGTTTAGCTCCAGCCATTCAGAGCGAAGTTGTAAGGAGTGTTTCAGCCTGGACTGCTGTTTGAATGAGGTGCAATGCAGGGCTGCCAATCAGAACAGAGCTCATTTACATGTACATGTCTTAAAGGCACAGTAACAAAACTATCTAGGTCATGTAAGAAGAATTATGACTGTTTTTGGTTCCAAAATTCAAGAGAACTGGTCAGAGTTGCACAAAATTTACATAGGCATATTCCTTCAAATAAAAAAATCACAAATCTGAGTCCAACCCAACCCAAGCCTGATTGTTGTAAATGAAAAATCGTCCCAAACTCGGCCCCAAAACCATTTTGTAGGCCCTGTTGGGCTTGAGTCATATCGCCGACCTGTAGTAAACATTAGGTTTAGAAATATGCATAAAATATGAGTGTAAGAGTTGAGTGAAAAGCCTCACAAAGACAGGAATACAGACTAGAGTGTGTGTGTAGTCTACTATACATGGGAATTTGCACTGCTGACTCAGATCTATCTCCATTTTCCCACTGCAGTGATGTGGTCAGTCCAGACCGAGAGAGAGAGAGAGAGAGAGAGGATGGTAGAGTCAGGTGTGTGAGTGATGTGGTATCCTGGACTGAGCTCCATGAGGAAATCATTACAGCTCCACCTCCTCCATCATTTTCAGCAGGAGCAGATCACCATCAGAACGCCAACCGTCCAGCACAATCTGGGATCCATACATGCACACTGCAAGAAAAGCCACCATGCTTGACCCATGCCATAGAAGGAAGAACATCATAGAAGAACCTATTTGCTTCCCTAAAGAACTTTTTGATGTATTATGCTTTCCAGAACCATTTTTGTAAATGACATGCAAATAAAGAACCTTCACTCTAGGGTTCCTGAGTGGTGCAACCATTGGGCATCATTCTCCAATATCTTCCTAAGTTTGTTCTTAAATGTGTTCTTGAGAAAGGTCCTAAGAATCTACGTCAGATTCATGACGTGTTCTCAAACCGCAGAATTGTTTGTATCTTTGTGCTCTTGAGTGTGTGTAGATTCTGTTCTTACCTAAGAACAATTCAGAATAAGAAAACGTATCAGGCTGTTTTATTTCCAACATATTATATTCACCAAATAAACAGTAATTGTGCATCAAAATGTGCCGGAGTGTGTTCTCTGTAGAGGATGTGTTCACTTATTTATAGAAAAAACAACAAAGCATGTACATTGACCAGAAGCGCACAAAATTTTACATATGACTGTAATAGTGTGGAAAAGAAATCTTTATTTTGCCAAAACCTGCTCTTTATATCAAGGAATGCTGAAGCTAAACACACCCCAAGGGATTAGCACATACCTGCTTAATGCTAACCATTTGGAAGGATCCGTTAAAAGACAAACAACAGTGAAAAAAATATCAAAGGAAAATAAGTGTCCCCAAACTTTTGATGATCAACACAGGCTAATACAGAACATCCCAAACAAGAAAACACAGCAACGGCTTGACTAGTACAGTAACCTTGTTACTGTTTTTGTCTTCTTCTAAAACATCACATCACCAGACTGAGGCTTTCTGGCTTTTGGTCATGCAGTCTTTGTCCACTTTGGTCTTTTTACAGAGTTTGTTGGTGCCTGTGTAAAGTGACCTGACCCCAAACGTCCTCTAAACACCAGCCCATGACCCCCGTAGCACACACACACACTCCTTCAGAACAGCTGACTCCTGCTGGATGAGGTTTGGCCTGGAAAGTCCCTGGCCAGGAGCGCACTAGATCTGTGGGCTCCGCACACATGCACACGCTCTCTGGGTTTGTTTTGCTGGCGCTGAGGGGGGAAGTGGTCGTTAGTGCTGCAGCAGCCCAATAAAAGCTGGTGAATCAGGACGGAGGGAGAGAGGAGGGGATGAAATGAAATGATGAGGTCTTTTTGAGAAGGGTGAGGGGGCAGCAAATGTTTGGAGGCAACACTAATGTTGTAAAAATAAACATAAACCTTTACTAATTGTAAGTTTTTGAATATGTTTATTAAACTTAGAACAACAAGCTTTAACCTTTTCTTTAGCTATGAGGCTAATGTAGCTAATAAGTAGTGTAAGTGTATGGCCCACCCATAGGCGACATTTGAGACTTATGTCAGGGCCGTAAGCCATCTTAGGCAACTATATAGTAAGTGTAAAACCTATATTTTGCAAATAACCTATATTTATCAAAGTTTAAACAATATCCGACCTTAGTGAAGTGCAAGACGGTGCCAACCGCGAATGGCATCAAATGCACTGCCTGTTTTTTCCAGGTCCACGTGAACGGCCTGTTTAGTATACAGCACTGCAATGTCAGATGGTCTTTCGAGTCACAGTGTTTTACATGTAAGTTTTCAATTGACACAAGCAAGAAAAGTTTGCATGATGCACTGCTCACTGGCGCGGTCAGAAACAACTTGAAGAGGTTAACGACGTTTACTAGGCTATCGCCTAGATGACTAAATCTAGGTAGATCTAATAGATCGCCTAAAGCTGTCGCTTTAAAAGTGCTAAAGGTTGATCAAAGCCGATTTCTTCTGACGCATAGTGCTGAAGAGGGACAGCTCTGCCCTCGTCTCCTCTTTGGGAAATCCATAGCATAGACAAACAAATGCCAGGTCCGCTTTAGTGTGTGTTCTAGAGCTGAGGAGGTTGTTCAGTGTGATTAGGTTTTCCATGTCATTTTTCTGAAACCGATGACAGATTTCTTGAACGTTTTTGTCCAGTACACCAAAAAACTATTCCTTGTAGTAACCCATAGCAGAGCATCTGATGCAGTTACTGTCTCTTTGCCGGACCTCCTTCGTGGACTCTGTGGGTCTTGGTAGTTGTTTTTAATGCACACGTCAACCACGTGCGTCTAGAGTTCTTGATAGTCGCTATATACTAGCTATATACCGGTGTCTGCAGTGCTTTCAATAGTACATTGCATTGCATTAAACCTCGTCACATCAGAATACAAGCTGCCCCCTAGTGTCGTGGAGATCAGTCCCTATACATAGTAGATAGTTTCGACAAATGTCAATATTCCATAATTAAAGTGAATTGACAAACATTTTAGCAGGGGCCAATGGACTCCCTGGCTCCCCTCCCAAATGTCGACCATGAGCCCGCCAGTTAGCATGGTGCTAACAGCAACAAATCAACACACTTGAGGATGTGGTTTGTGAAACTGTATGTCATACTGTTGTCTGTAAAAACTGAACAACTGTGTTGCATATTATGTGTGGCATTCAGGGGTCCTATGCATTAGTTTTTTTTTTGGAAAACTTCTCCAACCTTGATTGGCTGCTAACTCACTAGCTTCAATTGCGACAAAATATTTGGTTTGACAGTTCCTGTTCTGGAATTGCTCTTTTCTAGTTGTCTTTGGTTTGAGAAATGAGTAACAATTCACTCTACCAAACTGGGAAATTGGGCAAGTTTTCACATTTACAAATATGCAATGGTATATCGTACAGTTTTTCAACCCAGGCATCCTGGATACCATTGTTAGGCAATGAAAGACCAACTAGGTGAACCAGTTTGCTACAGCGCCACCCTGAGGCAGATTAGTGCTGCATCTGTAGTTAGGTAAAAATACCAAAGTCAGAAGCCTTTATTATTTTATTATGGGTTAAGCAGGATAACAATGAGCTTTCCCTGAATTTGTATTTGAATGTCTATTTTTTTTAACTGACAGCATAACATCATGTTTTTCATGGACGTTGCAGAATTTTCATTTCGAGACATTCAGGAAATTCATTTGTTTAATTAGGGATTCCCAGACCCCATAGGACCCCCTGTGTTTTGAACCTTTTTAACATAGTTAAAAACAGTAGCAGCGTTTTGTCCGTACCTTTGTCCATGCTTTAAGATAATAGTGTGTCATACAGTGTCAGAAACCGCAGCCTCAAATGATGATTTCTCCCTGTTAGCATCATGCTAATTGGTGGGGTATAAGCTTCTATTGCAAAACTAGCTCCAGTGCAAAACTTCTGACAGCAAACATGTCATTAGTATTGATTGCAGTGTATGTAAGGGGAAAATTGAGTCAGTTTGATGTTCCACTGAACTGTTGTGTTCATATGGAACAGATGGGATTTCAGTTGAGTTTTATTGCAGCTTAATCAGAGCCACCTGATTCAGATGCTTCTGAATCAGGGGTGTTACATCAGGAGCTTGGAAAGCGATTACTGACCAGGTCCATGATTTCATTTCAGTATGAATCTGCAGTGTGTAGTTTTTACAGTCAGGCAGTATTAACTGTGGAGTGATTTTAATCCAGTATGAATCTGTATGTTTCAGCCTGTTGTGCTTGTCTTGTTGGTGATTTAAAAATATTTTTTAAACATTAAAAAAAATCACTGCTTGCTTTCCAAGTTTTGGCTTTTAGCCAAGTTTTTGGGTGAGTGTGTGTACCCCCCACCTCCCGCTCTTGTCTTTTTACATCCGAGCTGTGCTTAGCGTTGGAGGCACATCACAAACACGCATGGTCCGCATTACCCCTCTTTTTTCTTTCTTTCTCTCGCTCTCTCTCTCTCTCTCTCTCTCTCTGATGAGTGTTCAGAAGCTATATTTAGCCCTCTCTCTCTGACTGTGTGCTGTTTCTCACAAGCGTGGGCCAGACTTACTGTAACAGTGCGTGCAACTGTACCAATGAGTGTGTGCGTGGGTCTGGACACGAAGACTTTTCTACCTTCGCTTTCTTTTTTTCAGGATGCTGTTTTAAAACTTCGTTTCCAAGAAATGTTCAAACTCATGTAATGTCATGATTATATCATGACTGTATTTTTAGGAGTGGCTGCAGATTTTCACTTCTTGATGTCCCACACTGAAAGCTTCTGCTGCTTCTGTCAGTCTTACATCTCTAAATGTAAAATAGCTTAGGTCCTTTTTCAACAGGTTTTTGGTTTTATTGCAGTTTGTTCTTTGTTTGCAGTTTGTTGCACTTTTTGCTTTTGTGTAACTTCATGCTTTTTATCATCAAAATATCATATTTTTACAGTTACAAAGTACTATAGCTCAGATTCAGTAGAACCTCAGCTGATGACATACACTAGAATATGAGATATTAGTCCATAAACTAACTTAATAAACACTTCTATATACTAGAAGAAGGGATATTAGACAATAAACTAACTTATTAAACACTTCTGTATACTAGCATAACAAATATTAGTCAATAAACTAACTTAATAAACACTTATATATACAGGCCTAAAAAAGTTTGGACGCTGTGCAAAATGTAAATAAAAAGAGAATGCAATTATAGGCAAATCATTTAAACCCTATATTTAATTGAAAATAGTACAAAGACAAAAAATCAAATGTTGGAACAGAGAAATTTTATTGTTTTTTGAAACATATTTGCCCATTTTGAATTTGATATCAACAACACATTCCAAAAAAGTAGAGACAGGGGCAACAAAAGGCTGGCAAAGTTGTGTAATGCTAAAAAAAACACCTGGTGGTTGATTGGCAACAGGTCAGTAACATGATTGGGTATAAAAAAGCATCCCAGAGAGGCTGAGTCTTTCAGAAGTAAAGATGAGGAGAGGATTCATGACTTTTTGAACGACTGCACAATCAAATAGTGCAACAATTTAAGAATAATGTTTCTCAATGTAAAACAGCAAAGAACTTTTTGCTTTTCATCATATACGGTACATAATATCATTAACAGATTCAGAGAAACTGGAGAAATCTATGTATGCAAGGGACAAAGCCAAAAACCAGTATTTGCTGGATGTGACTTTGGGTCCTTCAGACAGCACTAGCATTAAAGACAGACATGATTTTGTACAGAAAATCACTGCATGGGCTCAGAAACACTTCTGAAAACCGATGTCTGTGAAAACAGTTCATCACTCTAAAACGCAAAGAAGAAACCATATACAAACAGGATCCAGAAACACCGCCACCTTCTCTGGGCCTGAGGTCATTTAAAATGGAGGTGAAGTGGAAAAGTGTCCTGTGGTCTGACAAATCAACATTTGAATTTCTTTTTGGAAATCATGGACACTGTGTCCTCCGGGCTAAAGACTACTCAGTTTGTTATCAGTGCACAGTTCAAAAGCCAGTATTCATTAGTGCATTAGTGCACATGGCATGGTGATGTGCACATCTGTAAAGGCACCATTAATGCTGAATAATAAATAAATGTTTTGGCAACATATGCTGCCATTCAGACAACGTCTTTTTCAGGGAAGGCCTTGCTTATTTCAGCAAGACAATGTCAAACCACATTCTGCATGTATTACAACAGCATTGCTCCATATTAAAAGAGTCCCAGTACTGAACTGGCCTGCCTGCAGTCCAGATCTGTCACCACTGAAAACATTTGGTGCATTATCAAATGAAAAATACAACAAAGGAGACTCCGAACTGTTAAGCAGCTGAAATCCTATGTGAAGCAAGAAGGAGAAAACATATCTCTTTCAAAACTAGAGTGTTGTTAAAAGAAGAGCTGATGAAACACAGGGGTAAACATGTCCCAGTCCTGACGTTTTTGTAACGTGTTGTTGGCATCAAATTTAAAATTAAAAATCAAAATCTATAAAATTTCTCAGTTTCAACATTTGATATGTTGTCTTTGTAGTATTTTCCTTTAAAATATGGTTTACATGATTTGTATATCATTGCATTCTATTTTTATTTACATTCTGTCCCAACATTTTGGAAATGGGGTTGTACTAGCATAAGAAATATTAGTCCATATGCTTACTTAATAAACACTTCTTTATACTGGCATAAGAAACATTAGCCTATAAACAATCTTATTTAACACACTTTTGCATTATAATAAGAGAGATTACTCGATAAACAACCACAGTTAATCTCTTACATACTAGAATTTGAGATATTGGTCCATTAATAACATCAGTAAACATACATTACAATGAGAAGCATAGTCCACAAACAGTCTTCAAAAACTCCCCTATATACTAGAATATGAGACATTTGTCCAAAAACAACCTCAAAAATCTCCTGTACATGAGAAAAGGAGATACTAGTCCATAAACAACCTCAATAAACATCTCTACACACTAAAGCACTAAACTTTTAGATCATAAACACTCAGGCAGACAAGAAAATGTGATATTAGTAAATAAAATAACTTCAAGAAAACTCATATACACTAAAAAAGGAGATACCAGTCCATAAACAACCTCAATAAATATCTCTACACACTAGAAAAGTAGACACCAGTCCATAAACAACCTTAATAAGTATCTCTACACACTAGAAAAGGAGATACCAGTCCATAAACAAGCTCAATAAAGATCTCTACACACTAAAGCAGGAGGTATTAGTTCATTAACACTCATACAGACAAGAAAATGTGATATTAGTGAACAAAATAAACTTCAAGAAAACTCATATACAGTAGAGGCGATATCAGTCCATAGACAACCTCAATAAACATCTCTACACACTACAAAAGGAGATACCAGTCCATAAACTACCTCAATAAACATCTCTATGCACTAGAAAAGGAGGTTCAAGTGCATAAACAACCTCAATAAACATCTCTACACACTAAAGCAGGAGATATTAGTTCATAAACACTCATATAGACAAGAAAAGGTGATATTAGTGAGTAAAATAACTTCAAGAAAACTCCAATACATTAGAAAAAGAGATACCAGTCTATAAACAACCTCAATAAACATCTTTATGAACTAGAAAAGAAGATACCAGTCCATAAACAACCTCAATAAACATCTCTACACACTACAAAAGGAGATACCAGTCCATAAACAACCTCAATAAACATCACTATGCACTAGAAAAGAAGATGCCAGTCCACGAACAAAATCAATTAACATATCTACACACTAGAAAAGGAGATACTGGTCCATAAACAACCTCAATAAACATCACTATGCACTAGAAAAGAAGATGCCAGTCCACTAACAACCTCAATTAACATATCTACACACTAGAAAAGGAGATACTGGTCCATAAACAACCTCAATAAACATCTGTATGCACTATAAAAGGAGATAGCATTCCAAAAACAACCTCAATAAACATCTCTATACACTAGAAAAGGAGATACTGGTCCATAAATAACCTCAATAAAGGAAATATAGGAGATATAAGTCAACTTCAATAAACAATCTTACATACTAGAACAGGGCTGATCTGGCAGCAGAGACTGCTCTATATGAGTTAATGCCTGTCTACATGACCAGTGCATTCTGCAGTGCCCTTCAAGTAATGCTGTGCAGAAACTTCTCCACTTCAGCGGCTGTTCTCTAAGTGTCTTTGCTGAGGGACCCCCAGTAGGTTCTGCAGTGAAAACAGATGGAGTAGCAGCAGAGGCGACGATCACACCCCACCAGGGCACCACCGGTAGGGCAGAACTTTATGCCCCTGCCCCCTGTGCCCCTGCCCTGCCACAGAGGGACACCTTGGCATCCTGCAGCCTGGCAGATGTTTTTGGGGTGCCACCGTTTGACTCCACTGTGGGGGTGATACCCCGAAACGTAAGTTCATCCTCATCCTGTGCTTCCTCCTGACTGAGTTAACCGCCATAGGTTACTCATCCTTCACGCCTTTTCTTACACACTTAAAAATGATGGTTCTTCAAGGGTTATTTAAAAAAGAAAATGGTTCTATATAGAACCGTGAACACTCAAAGAACCCTATGCATGATTAAAGGGTTCTTTGCATCGTGCAAAAGTTCTTGAGATTGATGGAGAATGTGCTGTAGATGGTTCTGTATAGATAGTTCTATGTAGAACCTTTTTGAAAACGGATCTATATAGCACAAATAAAGGTTCTTCTATTGTTACAAGCTTGACATCGTAACCACAGAAGAACCCTTTTCATGATTAAATAATTATTATTATATCATTAAATTATTTATGTAGTAAACTTTGCAAAGTGCAGATTATAAACTTTCACTTTCTGTGGATGTTTCAGAAAAATGTCCTTACAGACACAAAGTGTGGATATTTTTGTGAAACTGGGGGAAAATTTAGACCCTGTATGACTCTAATCTAGTTTGCAGCACACAATCCACAATGTTCTACAGCATCGCTGGACCACTGCATAACCTCCAAGAAAACCCACTCAACAAAAATGCAAGAATCTCTCTCTCCATCCCTCTGTTCCTCACCTCCTGTGGGCTATTTAGGAGCAAAAGAGAGCAGTTCGCCCTGACCTAATCACTTATGTTTAGTCATGAGGGAACATATCTCTCCATATTCAACACGGACTCCTGCGAGTCACCCACCCAAAAGTTCTCAAGTACACAGAGAACAAAAAGTCCACATGAACTCACCCAGGCCTCAGTGAGAGGGGAGAAAATGTAGTGGTTTTTATGATTGTGCAGAAGCAGAGAGCATGTGGGAGAGATGTTTGGATACATGTAGTCATACATTACTCACAAAGCAAAATGTATTATGCGTATATGAAGAGATAAACTGCATGTTTTTTTCCACTGCTTAACCCTTAGAAGTCTAGAGCTATTGTAGTCATTTTGCTATACGATTTAAATGTAATTATATAATTAAGTTAAAAAAAAAACAACTTATTCATTCTCTTCTTAACATTCGGCTACGGACTAAAATTTGCAACTTCGCTACTCCTACTACAGTTTTCGGGCTAGGACTAAGAAACTTCATAGGATCATAGAGCCTATTCCTGAATAAGTTACTTGTGTTCTTTTAACTGATTCAGCTTCTGGTGTTTGTATTGAGATTAATAGCTGAGATTAATAACTGATCATCACATTGATTTTTCAGTCTACTCAGGCTTTAGCAGAGATCAGTAACACTGAGATTAATAACTGATCATCACTTAGATTTATCAGTCTACTCAGGCTTTAGCAGAGCTCAGTAGCACTGAGATTAATAACTGATCATCACTTTGATTTATCAGTCTACTCAGGCTTTAGCAGAGTTCAGTAACACTGAGATTAATAACTGATCATCACATTGATTTATTCTTCTACTCAGGCTTTAGCCGGACCTTTAGTGTTTGTAAAGAACCCATTAATTGAGTCCTCTTTAGAGTTTGTCTAATCAGCCTGTTATTTAGTGCATACATTTTGTGTTCCAAAGGGGGGTATTGCATGTTGAGAAAATGCTGTATGCATAAACATTCACATTTTTTTTTGTCATTGCTAAGGAGAAGTGGTCAAAAATTCACCCTCATGCATTCCACACTAGGCCTTCATTAGGTCACAACAACAAACCTCACACAGCTGTTACTAATACCAACACCTAATCAGTCATATGACACAGCCTGTGATTAGTGAATTGCAAAAATAGGACAATAACAATAAAAACAAAAAAGCTCAATGTGGACTGTTACGGCCGAGAACCAAGCAGGACACTAACAGTCACACGTTGTCCATCCATGTTAGACACACAGATCCCTATTTTCACTACAGTCCAACACAAACAACATGTACATAAACTTTGAACTAACAACAACAAATTTTAAAGACTCTTCTACCGGCACAGGCACCTCCCAGGAGCCCATGCCTGTGGCTGCTCTGCCTCCTGCACAAGCCAGTAGCGGGACGCTACAATATTGTATTGCTGCCTAAAATTTCAGCCCCTTCTGAAACACCTTCCCGCGTCCCTGGCAGAAGTATCTAGTCAAGTTTGTGTAGACAGATACAGCTGTCACACTGAGAGAGCCAAATCAAGCATTTGTTCATGTTCCCTGTAAAAGGGTTTTAACTGAATTTGACTTGCTTAACTATGACGTTAGTCTGCTGTTTTGCTGATGACTGTTGCTAAATGTTCTCAAAGGCCCACATTTGCTCCTAGCTAGCTAGCTAACAGTGTTTGTAGTTCAACTCCTTAAATGGCCAGGGCCCAACGGGGGGTCCAAAGTTTTATTACACACTTTTAGAATCTAAAAATAGTTCAACCAGCTTGCATTTAAGTCCCTGAAGTTACCAAATAATAAGACTTAGTGTGTAATAATGTAATTTTAAGGGGTTAAAGGTACAGTAAGCAATGCTAATCTAATACAATTTTAGCCAAAGTCAGCAAATATCTCTTCACAGTCCACTAACTGTCCATTCTGTGTGCATGCTGGGAAAAAAAAATCTGGTGTTTGAACACAGTTCAGATAGGGAGAAGGGGAGGGGCTATGTGCTGAAATCTATGCATTTTCAAAAAGAAGAGACGGCCGAGAAAAAGCTAAAGAGGAGAAGATCTGAAGAACCAAGATTGAGAAAGAAGTTCTTAGATCAGGCAAGGGTGAAGGGCTGTGTTAACATAAGTGAGGGTATTTCCTATTCACCTGCTCCTTGTTCAAATTTCCCCATTCCACCTTAAATGGTGGATAAAAATTCGAACAAGAAGCTGCCAAAGCTGACTTCAGCTTCCTTCAGAGTTGAAAGGCATGAAAAGGGATGAGGAGGTTACTGTTTCTGCCTGACAGGTTGGTAATATTAGCTTTTGTTTCACAGAACCAACAGGTCAGCATTGTTTTGTCCTGTTTGCTAATGTTTGTGATAGTGTTGACCAGTTGGGATTAGCCACAGCAGCAACTGTAGCAAGTTTGCTAACCTACAACCTAGCTAACGTTAGTAAGATCTGAAAAAACAAGTTTGCTAGCTCAGTGTTGTTCACCTTGGCAATGCGCATCGATAAATATGGGGGGTGGAGCTTCTGAAGGAACACTCAAAGAAGAGTGTATTTCTTCAAATATCAACAATCTATTGTGATCTCTCCATATTTAGTATTGTTTGCTAATCAGAGTTAAACTGGTTATTGATGTTATTTAGAGCAGTTTGAAAAGCAGATCTAATTAGATTGCCTTAAACACTTGCTAGTCTAGATTTGTTCCACTGGTTGCATTCATTTACAGGAGGCTTTTCCAAGAAACGCTTAACCCAACCACATTCATGTTTATAAGTAGAAGAGGAGCTATTTTATTACGATTTGATTTGGGTTATTTTTGTACATACTGAACACCAGTAAAACATTATAGGGTGAAGACCATTGTGAAAAGGACCCAATGCTTCTCTGCTTTGGGAACCAAATTTGCTAAAAATTGTTTTCATATGAAGCTGTTCGTGAGTGATTTGTAATTTGTAATCACGAGGTTCTGTCCGGTTCCATGTGTCTGTCGTGTGTTGTGCTTGGCTGCGTGTCAGTGCAGTATTACGGGGGATAAATGTTTATCATGCCACTCGAAGGCTCGTCCCTTTCTGGCTCTTATTAAAAGATCCTGCAGCTTCGGGGCTTTATCCCTGTCTGCCTGCTCCATTAGTCACTTCGGCCACATCACATCTGTCTGCTACTCACACACACAATATCAAACACATGTACGAGAAGTTAAATTTGATGCCTGAGGATTTGGTTCAAATCTCAACTGCTCCCACTTAAGCTGTAATACAAGCTAAAAGGCCTAAGGAGAGAAATTTGGGCCACTTAAATCTCAATGGTTCTGGTATTAATTAAAAAAGAAATGGAAAAAAATGAAAAATAGTAAACATTAAAGTTGATTAGTTCTTTGCGATGATGAATTTTATTTACTGAAAAAACAAAAGTGGCCACATCACATCTGTCTGCTACACACACGATATCAAACATGTGCAAGAAGTTAAATTTCACACCTGAGGATTTGATTCAAACTCAACTTCTCCCAGATAAGCTGTAAAACAAGAGAACAGGCTTAGGAGAAATATGTGGGCCACTTATATCCCATTTGTTCCAATACTTTATTAAAAAGATCATTTTAAACATCAAAGTTGATTAGTTGTTTACAATAATGAAATATCATTTACTGAAAAAACAAAAGTGCTCTATAATGCTCTACAATCTTCACACACAGTCATTTTGGACAGACTGTAATACACTACAGGAAGTGTAGGGGGCGATATGGCTTCTATTGTTTTTAAAATTATAATGTTCATATGATCCACACAGTCATCTGACAGACTGTAATCACTACAGAAGTGTAGGGGGCGATATGGCTTCTTTTGTAGCATTTAAAGTTCTATAAGTTTATATGATCCACACAGTCATTCTGACAGACAATACACTACAGGAGTGTAGGGGCGATATGGCTTCTATGCTTCATCAAAAAGTGCTCTATAATTATATGATCCACACAGTCATTCTGACAGATTGTAATACACTCAATGGGCGATATGGCTTCTTGCTTCATAAAACTCTATAATTTATATTTACACACAGTCATTTTGACAGACTGTAATACACTACAGGAAGTGTAGGGGGCGATATGGCTTCTATTGTTACGTTTAAAAAGTGCTTTATAATGTTCATATGATCCACACAGTCATTCTGAAAGACTGTAATACACTACAGGAAGTGTAGGGGGCGATATGGCTTCTTTTGTAGCATTTACAAAGTGTTCTATAATGTTTATATGATCCACACAGTCATTCTGACAGACTGTAATACACTACAGGAAGTGTAGGGGGTGATATGGCTTCTATTGCTTCATTCAAAAAGTGCTCTATAATTATATGATCCACACAGTCATTCTGACAGACTGTAATACACTACAGGAAGTGTAGGGGGCGATATGGCTTCTATTGCTTCATTTAAAAAGTGCTCTATAATGTTTATATTTAACACACAGTCATTCTGACAGACTGTAATACACTACAGGAAGTGTAGGGGGCGATATGGCTTCTTTTGTAGCATTTAAAAAGTGCTCTATAATGTTTATATGATCCACAAAGTCATTCTGACAGACTGTAATACACTACAGGAAGTGTAGGGGGCGATATGGCTTCTATTGTTTCATTCAAAAAGTGCTCTATAATGTTTATATGATCCACACAGTCATTCTGACAGACTGTAATACACTACAGGAAGTGTAGGGGGCAATATGGCTTCTTTTGTAGCATTTAACATGTTTGTATGATCCACTAAGATACATTCAAAACAGATTGTAATACACTACATGAAGTGTAGTGGGCGATATGACTTTTTATTGATTTAACCTCTTCCTTCAGGTCCCCCAGTGGCCATTACCCTGCGGAATGCTAATCGTCAGTTTAAGCTAACATTAACAAAATGTTTTCCATGTAATTCTGTTAGATGAACTAGGACCTTGTTGTATGTCTCTGTGCAAAACTCTGTGTTGAGCTGCTAGGGAGCAACGAACCTCCTGCTGTGAAAACAGTTTACATCTGTCCACAAAGATGGCCATGCTAAGACAAAGCAGACAACTGGCACTTTCTTTACACAAACAATCCTATAGAACTGACACAATAAAATCAGCATTAAAACACAATAAAACACTCATAAATGCTGACTCACTTGCTCACCTAAAAAATAAAAATCCAGTTAGCTTATGCCAGTACCCGATTAAATTAAGGCTACATTCACACAGCAGGTAAAAGTGGCCTAAATCTGATTTTTTCACCAAATCAGAATTTTTTGTTTTTGTTTGGCCATTTGCAATATCTTTAAAATGTGACCAATATGCGACATTAGTCTGAACAGATCACACTCCTAAACTGATCCACATGTGCAAAAGAACAATGCTTCACGTTGCGGTCCAGAGGTAAACAATCAGAACTGCCAATGAATGGCAGTCGCTCCCAGATAGTTCAGCTTTATCTTCGGCAGCATTACTGAAGCCATCATAAAGTTTCCCTGACTGACAGCTGGGCTCATCACCCAGAATGTGTTGAAGCAGCGCGAAATTATGACGACTGTGGAGCTGAATTGACATAAAAGTCGCATGAATTCCGATCTGGCTGTTCAGACTGAGACGCATTGCCGCATATTGGAGACATATCGGATTTCAGTACCACATATGAAAGCGCCTCGAATCGGAATTGAAAATGTCAGATTCAGTCTGTTTTTTGCTGTTCACACTGACACACAGACAACACATCTTTGTCACATATGAAGAAAAAGATCCAAGCAGCCTAGCACAATAACTCTATTAGAGACAACTGGAAACCTCAGGATATTTTTGGGACTGTGTAGATTAAATTAAACTATTCTGCTCTTTTATTGTCCCATCTCTTTATGTCACCAAACAAATAATATTCAACTATTATGAAAACATTGTCTATATGTGTATCAATGTTGTAAACTGGATGTCCACAAGTCTAATCTAGTGGTGAAGCCATTGGCAGGGAGACAGTGAGGTTAACGGCTTCACTTTAGACTTATTTGCACTGAAGGTAAAGTTTAAGCCTTAATCTTGGCCCTTTTTTCACTGAAACAGAGCTCATCCTGGGCACAGTGCCACCTCAGCCCCCCTCCCTCCCTCCCTGCTTCCCTCGGGGGAATGGATGCAACAGCATAAGTCCTGCTTATAACTTTGATTATGCGTCCAAAAGGTTGCCGTTCGATGGTGTTAGTATAATTACCACCACTTTATCGGTGTTAGATGATGTTTTCCTAGCATTGCAATAATGCTTATTTTGCACACTGGATGGGAAGGAGAAAAAAAAGCTTTATTACATGCATTCTGATCAATAGTCACCCAGATTTATAAGCGTAGATTAGCGCCATGAATACCACTTAAAAGGAACTGATCGATAGCATATACAGAAAAAAAGTTGGCTGGCTTCAGTATGTCCCATGGGGAATCCCCCAACAACCCCCAGCCCACTCACATCTGGCAAAAACACAGAGTCACACTATCAGGAGAGAGAGAGAGAGAGAGAGAGAGAGAGAGAGAGAGAAAGAGAAAGAGAATATATTTGAATCTGCTGTTGCTGTACTGTGAGTAAAATATATATATATATATATATATATATATATATATATATATATATATATATATATATATATATATTATACAAATATACAAAAATAATGCAGTGTATTTCCAGTAACTTATATGTTAAATATGTAAATTAATTAGTGACATACTTAAAAATATAAATGTAATATATAGTGTATATATAAATAATTTATATAAATTAGGCAATTCCTTTTTTTGTATGTGGAGAGAGAGATGGCAAGAAATCGAGAGAGGGAGAGAGAGAGAGAGAGAGAAAAAGAGAGAGAGAGATGCAGTGGGGGTTGGTTTTGTCCCGACTGAATGAATATAATGTAACAACCTAGTCTTTTTGTTTAATTAGCATAATTAACAGATGGTGCGTTTGATTAGATTAGGTGGAATTCAGGAATTAGGGTTGTTATTTGTGTGCTAAAAGAACAACTGCCTCAAAAAGACACACACACACACACACACACACACTCATATACATGTGTACACAAAGTAAAAAATATGATTAATGTGCTAATATACAGTAATGTAACTAATATATGAATACAGTGTGAGCAAAGCAAAGAAAAAAAACATCTTTTGCATGTACAGTCAGATAACAAGCAGCTCCCCCCCACCCCACCCACCAAATGTGCACACCTACAGTGAGAGAAATGCATATTGTTTGATGAGCCTCTTTTATGCCCTGAACCTGTAGTGTAAAAAATGTGTTTTACAAGCTTTGGATGCATTTCAAAGCACCGCTGATTGGAAAACTATGCTTTGATATTTGTCTCTACTATACACGACTCAGTCCAGTGTTACGAGTATCTGTGTGAGTGTGTGTATGTGTGTGTGTGTGTGTGTGTTTGGCCTGTGTTTCTGTATGTGTCTCATCAAAGCCTGGACTGCTGTGTACTTAATTCTGTCTGAGTGGTGAGCTGTCCAGTATATTCTCACACACACACCCCCACACACACCCACACGCTCCCTCCATCGTCGTCAGACAGAGGGTCTCCAGCCAAGCATGACAGGGGTCCAGCTCACACATACTCACACTCATACAGTACCCTATGAATCAGTCTGTGTTAAATTGCTAATGATTTCCACACTCACTCACGGCTCGAGGGGCTCAGAAACGAAGCCAAAACAGTGCTGTTCACTCTGATATCTGTTTTCTTGCCTGTCTGCCATCAGCTTAAAGACACTGGGTAACAATCTGGCTAACGACAGTCTTGGCTGTTCACACTGTACTCTGACTCACACACACACACACTTTGTGTTTCATCGTGTTGTCCGCCAGACTGTGTCACCCATTACAACTGCTGCTTCACTTAAGAATTTCCCTGATCCGGGGCAATGCTGAGTGCAGTGATGATTTTGCCATGTGAAATTAATAAGAGCCCCCTGGAGTCATTATATTATCTTCTAGCTTTGGAAAGAAGCTAACGTTTGCTCTTTAACTTGCTTAGCACTATGCATTACCGTGTGAATATGTCACATTTGCCTCTTCCTCTTTTTGTGAAGTCTGTGAAAAGTATTACCTCACTGAATGTTTCCAGCAGAGTGCCACACAAGTCACCTGACGCAGATTCCCATGCATTATATCCACTGACATGGGTTCCAGTACATGGCTGATGATGATTTCCCACCAGTTTGAAACCTCAACTTACTTAGCAGGAATAGCAGGATTTGGTCTGAGCCACTTACGTAGTTCGAGGAGCTGAAAGTAACCAGCTTTTTAGCTGTAAAAGTGAAACGAACACACTGACTGGACTGTAGAGTTATTACTGACATTTTGTTATTCTACTTAAATGTGATAATTAGTTACATTTACATAGATTAAATACATTCTACACTTCTTTTGCTCATTTTCTGTCAAATAACATGAATGTGGTAAAAATGTAAAGGATATAACTATCAAACTGAAATCTCCTCTTAAACCTAAGCCTTGAGTACATGACTTTTAACAGCTTATAAAAAGACTGGCCATCTCACATTATCTGACTGGTTTTTGTAGATTTTTTTTGACCGACTGGAATATTGGGGATATACTAAACGATCAGTGATCACACACTACTCAACTTTTAAGCTGTTGCTGAACCAAACAGTACTTGCTGAACTCGCGCAAGCTGGCGCAAAAACTCATGCAAACTCTTGCATTCTCACATTAGGAGACGCAAATAAACAAACGTTGAGCTGCTGCTGCTTTTTCTCTGCTGACACAGTAAAGAAGCAGCAGGTTAACGTGTGTAAGTGAGGCTCATGGATTCAAAAATGTGATTAGTGTTGTATTTTTTAGAGTTTTAAATACACATAAACTCAATCGTGCTTTAAACTCAGCTCATTAAAAAACGTCGCTGATTGACTTTTTGCCTTTTTTCTTTGTTTACTTGCTGTATTTTCTTCTTTTGCACTCTCAGTTTTCATTGGCTGATGCAGGAGTCTGTTCGGATTGAGCCGTTGACCGGTTTCCTCTAGATTAAGCTCAGAGTCGGGTTGAAAAAAATCAATCATGTTTGATAAACTCCATCAAGAGGCAAAAAAATCTGAGTCTGCGCCCCTCACACAGTACTGGCTTCCCTCTGTCGACTCTGACTGACCCAAAAATCTGCAGACTACAGTTGACCAGCACAGACTTGGCCAGACTGAGAATCAGGGCTAAAATTGGGGTTAGTCGTGTAGTGTGCAGTGATTGCACAGCTTTAAGCAGTCCCTAGGCAGATGTTAGGTTATATGGTGTCCCAGATGGTTGCTAAGTTGTTGCTAGGTGGTAGCTATGGTATCCCAGATGGCTGCTAGGGGGTTGCTATGGAATCCCAAGTGAAGTTGCTGAGCTGTTGCTGTGGTACATACCTGGACACTTTAAAATAATAATGTTATTGTGTGTTACAGGCTTCAAATAAATCATATGGAACTTTTTTTGACAAGCTTCAAATGCCCAATGCTTAATCTAGAATGACCAAAACAGATAGATAGATAAAAAATGAATAAATAAATTAACAAACAAATAAATAAATAAATGTTCATAAGCACCAGCATTAGCTTTGTGCTAATATACTATTAGAAATCCCATAGGGGAGCTAGCAGAAAACAGCATTATCTTACTTTTCTTGACATTTATGGGCTGATCTGAAGGCCTAGATCTAATAGTCACCATACACACTGTAGTACAGGCCTTTCTGTGTTAGCCTTGCGTCTGCGCCCTGCCGTCCTTCACTCTTCTCTGTCTGTCCCGAGTCAGTTATTTTAATGCACATCAAATCTGTTGGCGGGTTACATGTTGGGAGTCCTGCTGCTTTCGATCAGGCTGAAGGGACATGTTTCCGGATGTTTTATTCATAGTGCTTTGGTGCGTTGGTTTGTTGTGTGTTTGTTCTGAATCTTTCTGCCTCCCTGGGGGGACACGGGTGACCCCTTCTACTCACTGTGGGTTTTTTAAAGGCTTTTTACAAAGAAGTCGGTACACAATCGGGTGTGTTTAGAATGACAAAATGTTTCATAATACAGTGTACGATGCTTCAAAACATGGGACAATACGCCAAAAGCCAAAAGAGCAAGTTTGTGCGAGAAAAACTGAAGACAAACTTCGCAACTGCCTGTATAAGTCAAGAAACACATCAGAAGTCGCTTCGTAGCCACTTTACTGGAAACTCCGCAGCTTGCTGGGGTGCAGTTTTTCCACTGCATTTTCAAAAACAAGAACTGACCCAAACGGGAAGTAACAGAACTCTCTTCAGATACAGCATGAACCATCAAAACAACTGCAGTTCATGATTTTCTTGTCTTTTTGGGTTATTTTATGCCACGCTAAAGTGTAATTAGCTCTTTTGCTTGCTAATTATAGGTATTTTAACTTATTGGCCAATATTAAATGATATACTACACTGTTCTGCTCTTGCACACTCATACAAATGCCTACATTTACCCTGAATTATGTGCATAATTAAGCCAAGCTTTATTTTTTTCTATGTTGAATCTGAAAATATGAGCAACAAGCCTTGTTCTTTGGAGGCTAGCATACATGCTAATAGCGCTATCTGTTTAACTAGCTTACCTTAGTTTTAGAAAGTAACATGTCTAACAATAGCATTTAGCACATCAAGTTTACATTCTAGCACCCTAGTTTACATTCTGGTGCACGTGTTGGTCTGTATTAGCGCTTAGTGACTTTATCCTCACTTGGAAGAGTAAAGAATTTGATAAACTGTTGTTGGCTTCAGCCATAAGTGCTACCAAACACAGTAGAGAATATTCTCAAGTCCAGTTACATCCCGTTAGTACCAATCCTGAGCAGATACCAGAAAACATAAAACCAGAACCTTCAGTATTAGACCTGAAGGCCAAAGGAAAAGCACAGGTTCAGTTTCCTGGTTCCAAAAGAGCTAGTACTTTGTGCAGTGGGGAACCATCTATAGAGACTGTAGCCCCTTGTTGATGCACCATTTGTGTTGGCCATCTCCTAGCTCTTCAGCTAGAGTCAGTTTCTGACCACAGAGCCACTTTTAGCTGGACATATTTTTGGGTGGGGACTTGTGCTGTCATGTCATACACTGTTGATTACTGCCAAGAATTCACAATTTTTAACATCAAACTTCCAAGATAAAAATATTGTATTCATCATTATTGTGAAATCAATTAATCTCCACATATTCACGTGGCCTAGACTGAGACATAACTGAGACCAAGGCTAGATTAAGATTTTTTCAGAAGTAAAAAAATAAAAAGAAGAAAGAGGAAAAAAAAAAATTTGCAGTTCATTTTACATTCATTATCATTTATTATACATGATATATTAATAAATAGTCTTACATTTTATAATATATTCTATAAAATGCAACAATATATAATGTATGGCCTATAAATATTATTAATAACTAAAAAATACATCTTTTGAAGAAACTGCAGTAATTGCACAGTTCCTAAGCAGTTGTTAGGTGGATGCCATGGTATCCCAGGTGGTTGCTAAGTTGTTGCTAGGTGGTAGTTATGGTATCCCAGATGTCTGCTAGAGTGTTGCTATGTGGTTGCTGTGGTATTTCAGGTGGCTGCTAGGGTGTTGCTAAGGGTTGCTATGGTATCCCAGGAAGTTGTTAAGTTGTTGTTAAGTCATTGCTATGATATCCCAGTAGGTGCTAGGGTGTTGCTGTGTGGTTGCTATGGTATCCTGTGTGGTTGCTATGGTATACCATGTGGTTGCTAGGCTGTTGCTAAGGAGCTGCTATGGTATTCCAGATGGTTGCTAGGTTGTTGCTAAGAGGGTGCTATGGTATCTCAGGTGGCTGTGAAGTTGTTGTTATGTGGTTGCTATGGTATCCCAGGTGGATGCTAGGGTGTTGCTATGTGGTTGATATGGTATTCCAGGAGGTTGCTAAGTTTTTGCTAGGTGGTTGCTATGATATCTTAGGTGGCTGCTAGGGTGTTGCTAAAGGGTTGCTATGGTGTCCCAGGTGATTGCTTGGGGGTTGCTAGGTGGTCGCTGGTAGTTGCTATTATATCCTACGTGGTTAATAGGGTATTACTAATGGACTTTATCGTAACATGAGCTGGTAATGTAATTTAACTAAGATTGTATGCAAACTGTTTATCTGATCAAAAGGCTGTATAGAGCACACCATATCGATACCTGGAAAACAGCGGGAAAAGTTAGCGGATAAAAATTTGTCAATAATAATAATAATACTAAGATGAATAAACCCTCAGATAACAATAGTGTTAGCTTATTATATAATAGCTAAATATATAATTATATACAAGCTAATTATCATATAAAAGTCTTTGTGTAACTTTGCTCTGTAACTTTTGGAAATAAATGATGGTGAGTGTAATGTTTGGGGAATGCAGTCAGGGTGCATTTAAAAAGTGGTTTTATTTGGGGTATTTCAACCCTCATAGTCACAGCAAGCAGGGGTCAAAACACAGGCAGGCAACATCAGAGGAAGATCCATATTCAAAACACCAGGAGACAGGGAAGCGCCAACCAAACACAACTTAGTGCTCAGATGAAGAAACACAGAGACTTTGCAAAACAATAGGCAAAACAAAGAGGTTCAGATGGGAGTCTTAATAAGTCCAGGATCAACTGCAGGTGTGTGAAATGGAGGAATGGGTGGAACCAGGGTGGAGCTGGAGAAGAACACAAACAAAAGCATATGGCCTAATCATGTGTGCTACCGCACAGGCCTAGAAGGGGATGGTTTGTGACAGTGAGGTTCTCCTCTGTTCCATCTTCTCTAAAACAGACGCTGACCTGACTTTCAGGATCGACTCTGGATCAAACTGATATGGCAGAACTGACTCCGAAAAAAAAAAAAGCCACAGCGGTGTTTATGGCTGCTCAGGAGAGGAGGGTCTGTCTGCAGACTGCAGGACAGGCGCAGAACATATAGGGGCGGAACTGCTCTGGTGGTTGACCAGTCAAAATGGAGTGGGCGAGATGAGAGCACACTGGCCTCAGAGCATACTGGGCTCACCGGAAGGCTTAAAGACACTAGAGCTCTAACACAGCATTTCAGTCAGAGGGTGAATAGAGATGAACAGTATGAGAAAAATAATGTGTTTTTAGAACACTGAAGAATGTAAATCTATTCCAGTGGACCCCAAAGTACAATTCTGAACATTAAACATGAACATAATAGGTCCCCTTTAAACTTGTAGAACTGTTTTATTCTGTTTGAAGGCTTTGTCAATAACAACAGAAAAATGTTTCCAGTTATCTCAGATGGAGGCATTGCACATGGCTTGTCTCAAGAACAATTTCCGAGTCCACCTTACCCCTAGACGGACACAAAAAATGAGTCAAAATGATGTTGAGACAGAGACCGGACTCAAGTACTACAACACTGCACATTTTCCCAAGCGAGTGTGTGAGCTTATTCACAGTGTAGTTCAGATCAGTAAGAACCTCAGTGTAACAAGCCAGGGGCTTCGCCTTGAGTGAGGATCAAACTCATGACCCTTATGTTAGTAGACAGGAACACTACGGGACAAACCACCTGGCAGACACTAGAGGATAGCTTCAAGTGCAGAGCAACTGAGGGTCGGGAGAAAGGTGTAACTTGAAACAAAAGGGGCTAAGAGCTGAGAAAACAAACTAGACAAGGAATGATTTAAAAAGGGTAAACAAGAAAAATAACTGGTCACGGGAGGGATCAAAACCTCAATTACCGCATTGCCAGACTAATGTGCTATATAGCTTGTCATCAAAGGGGATAATGGGTGTGCCAACTGAAGACTTAAAAGGATGACTCAAAGAGCTCCCCAGAACTGAATCCAAAAAACTCCCTTCTTTAATCTCACCTTCACCTCTCCCTAAAGACAGAGAGTGAGACACACTCACAAGGCTTTATTGTTGTTAATACTTACTCTGGAGAACAATTTGAGAAAAGCAAAGGCTCTAAACTCAAGACGGATACCGCAGTTACTGGCTGAGTCAGAGCATCGTGCTTGTGGCAGCGTGAACTCAAGACTGAGCGGCGAGCAGCTTAAGCAGGTCCTAAGCAGTTGTTAGGTGGTTGCCATGATATCCCAGGTGGTTGCTAAGTTGTTGCTAGGTGGTTGCTGTGGTATCCCAGGTGGTTGCTGGGGTGTTGGTAAGGGCGATTTAATCAAGCAAATAGAACAATTGGGCCTCATTCGCCAACCGTTCTACAGAACAATTTTATTTCCTAAAACCCACTTACACAGTTTTCACGACGATTCTGATATTCACCAGTGTTTTCTTATTTGGGATTTGTTCTTACGTAAGAACAGAATTTACACACACTCAAGAGTACAAAGATGAGAACATTTCTGCGGTTTTAAGAACACATCATGAATCTGACGTAGACATTTTCTTAGGACCTTTCTCAAGAACAAATTTAAGAACAAACTTAGGAAGATATTTGGGAAGGAGGCCCACAGTCTTTACTAAAAATCCCTTAAGGAAACCATGTTTTTTAAGAGTGTGCTTTATGATAGCTATACTTTGCAGGGATTGTTTTCATCACATAATTTAAATTTCACAATCAAAATACAAATTTCAAAAGAAAACTCAGCGTCAAGAGTTTGGGAGTACCTTACAGTGTAACTAGGTCAGAAAAACGTCTCGGATGTGGTGTGAGGTGGTCGGGTTTTGAAAGACGTTTGAGGAACCAATAGTGCCAACTGGAGCAAATCTGGCACAAAGCCACAGTGTTTAACCAGAGGCCTGTGGTAGAAGATACTGAGTGAATCATTACTGTCAGGATATGGAGAAATCACATTCACCACAACACATCCACACTCACACAGACACTTACACACAACATCTGTCGAGATATATTTAATAATAATAATGATAACTAGAAATCTGCCATTCCTGAAGGAAATGCAGAATTGTTGCACAGCAGCTACTCTGACATCCCAGCTGGTTACTAAGGTGTTGCTACGTATTTGCAGAGTGGGTTGTGTATTTAGTTTTTTGTAGGGAGTTGTCAAATGTTAGCTATGTGTTGTTGAAAATGAATAGGAGTTTATGTGAAGAATAAAGGATGAAAAAACGACACATAGAGGAGTGCGGGTCAGTATGGCTGTGGATAGAGCTTGGAGACCTGCCCTGAGTGAGTATATGTACTTTGGTGGCTGTAGGGATAAAGAAAGATAAGGGCTTTGTTGATGATGAAAATGAATAGGACTCTATGGGAGGAAGAATAATATAAATCGGATAACAATGTACTTATTATGATAACAAGCATAATAATACTGTAATATCATTGTTGAGGCTGAAACTAAAGCCTGGAGTCAAATTCTGAATAAAGAGTCATGTATGAAGGACCAGATCAACATTTTAGAGACATTTTTACAGAATATAGCAAACAGAATTTGTAGTTAATTTTATATTCATTTATCAGTGTGCAAAAGTTTGAACACCCCAGGTCAAAATGCAAGTTTATTAAATGACCAGGGCCCAAAAGTTTTATTACACATTTCTATAAGCCAAGAATAGCTCAATCAGTTTGCACTGAAGTCCCTGTAAGTACTGAATAATAAGCCTTAGAATGTTATAAGCCTGGAGTTTTAAGGGGTTAAACATTCTAAGTGAAAATAAATTAACAAACCAGGAACAACTTGAATGTGCATTTTCTGCAAATTTTTGAGTTTGACATGTTGTAAAAAATAAATCAGTAAACTTAAAATGTGCCATAACTTTTTCACGGGTCACAATTTATGTTTTATTTCACAACCATTCTGATGAATTTGGCAAATAAACAGTAATTGTGCATTAAAAAGTATGTTCTCTGTAGAGGATGTGTTACATTTTTTTTGACCAGGGACACTAAAACTTTTGCATACAAGTGTACATTTTTGCTAGTTTTTATGGTGAATGATAATAATGAATACAATCCTGGTTCTCATACATAATAACATAAAAACTCCAAACTTCTGTTGGGTGTGTGTCACATGCGCTGAGCTGCCAGCGCGGTTTGAGTTCATAGATCTTCCTCTTTAATGTGAACCAGTGTACGCCATCAAATAGAGTCTGCGAGCACTTTCTGAAATGCAAAACCACTCACACACCACTCTTCTGTGGTGGCCTCGCGCTGTCTGAATCATCCACACGCTCTCTTCCTCACACACAGAGAAGAGGAATCGATAGCTTCTCAATAAAAGACAAATCACAGAAAGTCCAGCTTGATTGACAGGCTGCTGAGAGACAAAAGGAAGATGGAACGGAGGGAGGAAAAGAGGGCGAGGGAGATAGAGACAGATATATTTATATATATAGAGAGGGAGAGTTGGAGAGACTTTGTCTGAGGGTCATTTTAAAGACAAATCCCCTCTGGTACTGGATCCCGGGTGTAGACCAATCACAGCTGAAGTTATTTGGCCCTCGTTGTAGCCGTCTGATTGAAAATGACATTGACACGATTACACTGAGACAAACCAGATTAGACTGCAGAACGCTGGCACTCGCCGGCCTTCTGCAGGTGTGGCCTGCTGGGAGAGGGTGTGTGTACTTGTTTTTGTACATTTTCAGGACATTTTTGAGAAAAGCCCTGACTTTGTAAGAAAACCTGAGAAAAACCAGGACCAACAAAATAGTCCTGACTTTGCAATGACTCTGTAAGTGCGATGTTTACATATGCGTAATGTATGAAATGTATTATTGTTACATATTTGTACACTGGGAAAAAAAGTGCATTAAACTGAAAAAAAAATACTCGATTCTAATGTGTAAATTTATTTCATACACTATTACTGCTTTACGCAAGCAAACTCAAAACAAAATGTTCATACATTACATACTATATAGTTTTATATAGTAGATATAGGACATATATATACATATATATATATACATATATATATATATATATATATATATATATATATCATCTATTGGTTTTACATGTAGGTACTTGCGTATATAATCCGTATGCGACATGATAAATACAGATATTTACATATACAGTTGTGTGCAAAAGTTTCGGCACCCATGCTCTAATTACACACACTTCTGCACACTTTAATACAAAACTACTGTTTATTTGCTGAAACATATTACGGAAAAAATCAAACAAACATGTGGCCTATGCAAAAATTATGATACATTTTATATTTAATGTTTTATTTGTTTTCATTTGTTAAACCTAGCTTTATAAAATAAATAGCTACTGTGCACAAAAATATCATATTTTACACATTTATATACACATATTTGCGTAAATATATATATAAACACACAAAATACTTGTGGGATTGAAGTACTACGTCATGTCCCCACACTGTATAAAAACAGAGTGTGTGTGTATAAGAGAGAGCGAGGGTGAGTGATAGAGATGGAGAGAGATGATGATCTAATAAGTCACTCTTTCATTTATCAGCACTGCTTTCACCTCTCTGCCTCTAACAGCGTTAGTATTGGTGGATGGATTAGTCTAATGAAGTCCAGAGAAAGTTTCGGTGAGGCCCTTTCTCTCCACTGTCCTCTATTTCACCACCTCCTCAACACCAGACACTGCAGGCCATGAGTTTCTTACTCGTAGAGAAACATTTCAGTGTTTTCTCAAGTAAATATCCACTAGAATATGCAGCATATGGCAGTAGCATATAGTCAGTTAGCACAGATAATTTTCCTCTATGTAGAAAAGAAGGACACTTGTAGTAGAAGTCAATAGACATCATTTTGTTTTGAGTCAACACTGTTTTTATTCTTTTACTGGGAATTGGGTTGAAATCACTGACTATGATGATAGACCATACAATACAAATGCAGAAAATAGAAATTAGGCTGAAAAATACTGCAGTACCTCTTTGAGGTTGAGTGATATGGCAAGAATAGAATATCATAATACTTCTATTCTAATATATTAAATATCTAAAACATTGGTAAATGTAAATGCATTTTGCATGCTTTTAAAATAACATTTTTTTAGGTCAATGTAATAAATGGAAAATATACAGCCCAGGTGCACTCCTGTGCCTATTTGACCGTTTTGTTTATGGAAAACTTCACACACACTTAAAAAAAAAAAAGTCCTATAACAAAATTGAAATAGTCTGTCAGCAAATTTGCGAGTACAAAACTGTTAAACATGGCATTTCTGTAAATGTAATGACAAAGAAAAACTACATTTCTTTTTCAAGTTTCATCCATTTTTCTTCCACTATAGTCATGGTCAGTGTCCACCCCTAATTACAACCACTTAAAGTCACACAATGCTTCAACTCTTGACTATGTGAACTCTTGAAATACTGGCCACAGAAAACAACACCGGGATCTAAATTTTTAGTTTATTTTTATTTAATAGAAAAATCTTGTATTTGAACACTGTGAGTATTGTAGTACCACTCTCATTTCATTGTTAAGCTTCAGCTGGAAACAAAGGGGTTAAATTCATCAAAAACCCTACAGATACTTGTCCAATCAATTTTCATTCTCTCTGGTATCTATATATACACAGCCAAGCTGAGCTGTCCCTTTGGTTAGGACTTCAGGAGCTGAACTGAAGCACTAGATTAACTACCAACGCAATTAGGAAGTGACAGAATCAATCAATCATGTTTGATATACAATGAGTGAGACCAGTTTCATGAGAAAATGGTCACTCTAGGCCAGGGGACAGTAACATGCAGCTCTTTTACTGCGCTGTTGTGGCTCCACAGCAGAATTAGATTTGTAGGTAAATATAAAATAATCTTCCTTTGCAGTAAAATAAAGCTCTGCTGATTGTTCAACACAGTTTAACAATAAATGGTCTTAAATGCTGGAGTTAATGTGTAACTGCATATTCACCCTTTAACTCTGAAGGTTGGCATGCAGACTGCTGGTCACCATAGTAACACAGATCTCGCCTAGCTAGTAGCTAATGAAAAGACTAAAAGAAAAATTTAAGGCGAACATCAATAATTTAGAGACGAATGGATTTATTTGCATTTATAATCACTCCAGCTGCTTTCCTGATACATTTAATCCTCAGCAAGATTCACCAGATTCTTGTTCAAATTTTTCCATTCCACCTTAAATGGTGCCACAGAAACATTCACTTAAGGTGGAACAGGAAGTTGAAGCTGGTGAACGAGAAACTGACTCTGGCCTTGTAAAAAGTCGAGAGAGAACCATTGAGATACATTTTACAAGAAACTATTCTACTTTTGTGGAAAAGTCTCCTGACAGAGATGCAAGAAAAGCATCTATAGCTGAGCTAAAGCTTAAAGCAGAGCAAAGTAAGTCTGTGTTTTAGTTTATACTATGTTGTTTAGCCTACACTAGCACATTAGCACATACTGAGACACATTTACAGCCAAGATGGTAAAATAGATATAAAATGTTGTGGTTTGCTTCTTGTTCAAAGGACAAAATGGTTCTTCTTAATGTTAGGGCTGCTGACCCCTGCTCTAGTCCTTCTTGAAGCTCTTGATACATTACTGACTGTATACGAGTCGTAGTCTAAGCAGGTTTGAGTCAGTTGTTCGGAGTGGAAAACAGTGACAGCTCTATGGTGGGACTATTTACTGAGAGAGTAAAACTAATACAAATAAAAGTTAATGTAATAACATGTGAGTAACATAGCATTAGTATACTAGTAGAATTCAATAGGGATGCTAGCAGAAAATATCATTTTGAAATAGTTCTTTTTACTCATTTTTGACTACATTTTAACATTTATGGCCTAAAGTGAAAACCTAGCTCTAATAATCACAGACTGAAAGTAATTTTCACCTGCATTTTGCCATGTTTCCATAGAATCTGACCAGGGGCACACAAACTTCTGGATATAACAATATGTGAGTATGTGAGGTAAAATGTTTTTCATACTGAATGACTGTTTATCATTATATTCCTAATATAACAGTAATACTTGGTATGAAACACCTATTACGTGATGGGTCAGGTGGTAAGAGCAGTGCATCCCCCCAAAGTTCAAATCTGCTTCACTGACATGGCTTATCCTGGAGAACGGGACTGAAACAAGCTCTTTCCCTCGCTCTCTCACTCTCTCTCTCTCTCTCTCTCTCTCTCTCGAATTGCTGCTGAAGTGCTTTCATTGATTTGTCATCATTGATACGGTGTGCTGGTGAACTAGTGCTGATTAGCTCCTCGTGGACGGACCCTCTGTTTGTTGATTTTATCGTTCCTATCACGGCCTCACTTTAAGCATAAACACTGCTTTTATGGCCCTCATTTGAAGCCATATGTTTCTCCTCCTGCTCTTAAGTGTCTCCATTAGACGATAGAAGCCTTCATAGAGTCAAGAATGACCCTCATTGAGACTTGCTTGGGTGGAGTAGTGGCCACGGACAACCAGTTGATGATGATATTACAGCATTAAGGGGTATTGAGTACAAAGATTGATCAGATCATAGTGCTTATTTGGAGTGTGTGTGTGTGTGTGTGTGTGTGTGTGTGTGTGTATGAAGGACATAAAACAGGGTGCACAAAAAGGTCCTGACTTTGCAAACTGCTTTTTAAGAGAAGTTATAATATATTATATATTATTAAATAAATAAAAATAACAATAACAATAACAATACAAGAGCTTCTGTTTGGTTTGTAGATATGATCATATTATCATACCGAATTCATTTAAATTGCTTAAAAAAATAGACAAAAAAGTATTCAGACCTCATTTATACGGTACTTTCTACTAGGAGGCCTGAATATTACTTGTGAAAATAAAACTGCATTTTTTTCTTTTCTGTTTTTTTTTACAAAGATCTTTTAAATTTCTTATAAGTTTATAAGTTAAAACATTTTTTAATCACACATCAAATAAGTGTACATTAACATTAGCAGAAAAATATTATTCTTAAAAATAGTTTGTTGTTTTTTTAGGTTGTGTTTACCTCTCAATACAAAAATCAGCAAAATATGTAACTTGGCCAGGTGACCAAACTTTTGCATACAACTGTATATCTGAAAAAAAGTTCCTTACTAACACATTTTCTGCTCTCCCACTGCCATTCTCACTGCAGGTTTGTTCTTTTTCCTTCACTTGATAGAGAAAGTAGTGCTCAGAGATGGTTGATAATCAGTGATTGATTAAGAATCATTCCAATCATTATTTTGCAAATGATCAATTGGCATTACATTGTTTAGCATTGCTTAAACAAAGGAGCAACCGTCATGTCAACAGTCCAATCAAAGTCTCAAAATGAACTAAATGAAAGCAAATTACACAACTTGCTTTATCCATCTTCACCATTTAAGGCAAGACATCAGTGCGGTTATATGTCTTTAAACAGCAGGGTGCGCTGTTCTGAGACCACTGTATTACTTAGGCCTGCTAAATACAGAAAAAGACATTATGACTGAAATCCAATTCTGTAATAAATTAGTTATGATTTATTTTCCCTTTCCTTACATTTTTATGAAGCAGTAGTTAATACGCTTTAACAGAGGAGCTGCTGCTGGTTGAACAACACTTGCTCATGCCATTGAGACTGTAAATATTTGCAGTGCAGTAGTTTACAGTAGTGGTTCCCAAACTTTTGCAACCCACACAACCAGCCACAAAAACCCACAAGATTTCAGCAGCCAGTTCATTTCAAATGGAAGCAAAAATGACACTATAATTAACATATCCTCTGCATAGAAAAATATAAAACAAAAATATCTAGCCAAGGATTTAGGAAGGTGCTTAAAAGCTACACTATATAAGTTTTGGGGATTTGGAGACCTCTCTGGTGGAAATGTGTAATTGCATGCAAAGTGCAGGAAACATTTTGTAACATCGATCATGCTTTGGACCCCCACAAGCAGATGAATCCGATGATTGTGAGTGCGTTAAAAGAGAAGTTAAAAAGAACTCAAAACTTAAAGATGTGAGTGAATTTTTTTGAGATTTTAAGATTATTTTAGATCTAAACATCAATACAGACCATCTTTTTGAGCCTGTGTGATAATACATAAAGTCGTATGACGTGGTGTTAAAAACTCCAGCAAACTCCATCACGACACCTTTGCCTATTAGTCCTATTAGTTTTCTCATGACTCAGTAATGCTACTTCTTTCAGTTTTAACCAAAAGAAAAACTTAAACAGGACTGCTTTAAGTAAGTCATGCAAAAAGGTTTGCCTATTTTATTTGAACTTCTCCGGAGAATCAAAGATGCACATCTTCACACTGCTCTCTTGCTCTCTCTGGTTCACTTTATGCAAATGAACTGAACGGTGACCACTTAGATTGTTGATATGTGGTGTGGTGACTTACTATGTCATGCCCACAGTCACATACTGAGATTTAAAACTGGAGAGGAGATATAATAGTCAATAACAACATCATTATTGACAATGTCAGGCTGCTTTGGGGCTCAGAACTGGCCTGTAACTCTACATACACTTCTTACTTTGCACTGAAACTGTGCGTGTTTAGTAACACACCCCCAAAGCGTCCAACAGGTTGTTGAGGGAGGTGATTCGGCTCACCGCGATGAAAATATAGAGTTATGGCTACTGACAGTTTTAAAAAATATATGAGTAAGAAATAAAATGACACTTTAAAACAAGCATGCAGTTCAGAACTTTCTATTACCAATAATAATTAGCAGTTGCAATCCTGAAATCTGGGAGTACAGCAGCCCCCTACGCCCCAGAATCTAGCTTAGTTAAACTGGTCATGCATTTTTCCAGACCAATCACTGAGCGCAATCTAAATAGTTAATTCACATTTTGTGCTTTATTTTTGCAAATAATTATCACCACAATAATAATAACAACTATATTTAAATGATGGTTTGGTAAAACTATATTTAAATGATGGTTTGGTAAAATGTTTTATGAAAATGTTTTAAAAAAAATGAATTAAAAAGGAATCAGAAAAAATTGCAGCAATAATACGCATTTGTATCTAAAATTTATATTTCTGTCATTTATAGTATTAAATACATGAACATTCCTATACATTTTGCTTTTTGTTTTGTAATTTTAGTTCATATTGTATTACATGAAATATAAAAACATGATATAAAAATGTATTTAAATATCATCTAAATATATAAACAAATAGATATTCTGTGGTTTTGATGCCATCTGCAATGTGTGCACGCAGAACAATAAAAAAATATACTTGAATTATTTATTTGATTCATTTGAAAGAAGGTGAAGGGCATTTTGGGTGTTTTCTGATAGATTTCATGCCATCATACAGTCTTGGCTTCAGCACAGCCTGTTCAATTAGTTCTTGTTGTTCTTGATCATTTTTTGTGAGCTCTCTTCTCCCCTTATTTCCCTTCTCCCTCTCGGCCGCTCTGCCCATTCACTTATCGATCCATCCCGCCATCGATCTGAGCCATCGATCGGGCCGCTGATCCATCCCCCATCAGTCTGCCTCTGACAGCATTTTAATTGACGAGAAAGCGGTTCAAATTAAGCAATTAGGGCAAGCAGGGCAGAATGAGACAGAAGACTGTTCCCTCCATCCAGGTGAGGAATGAGAGAGAGAGAGAGAGAGAGAGAGAGAGAAAGAGAGAGAGAGAGAAGGAGGATGTAAACAGATAACGAATGCAAGAGGAATAGGCAGATGCAGGATGTTTACGCTTTTTCATTTCAGAACGTGAATGAATTTTTCATAGCGATTCATAAAAAATCCATCAATATTTTACCTGGGGAGAGTGCGTTGGGGGTGGGGGGGGGTGTGGGAGCGAAAGAGAAAAGGACAAAGCACGAGACGACAGAGAGAGAGGGAGAGAGAAAGAGTGAGAAGAGACCTTTCATGAAATGAGTTGTCATGAATGTCCATTGAAGCTGAGATTCAGATTCAGAAGAAGAAGAGGAGGAGGGGGGGAGAGATGTTTATGCAGAAAGAGTGAGAGAGAGAGAGAGAGAGAGAGAGAGAGAGAGAGGGACAGAGGGATGACAAACACTTCCGCAGGCTTTGGAGGAGAGATGGAGCGATGGTGTCTGGATGAGAATAAGAATTTGAAGCTGTGGAGGGGAGAAAAAAGAGTGCAGACACAAAGTCAACAAAAATAGTGACGGTCAGGTCACCCTGATTTCAACATTAGTCGCGTCTCAAAGTCAAGGCTGCGGTCGAGAGAGGAGAGACCTCACTAGCGCTGGTGCTCAGTCACTCACAATCGAGACGGCCTTGGGGGGCTTTTAGACGATGCCTTTTTAAACACAAGCCCCATCTATTGCTTAACCCTCTGGGGTCCACGAACTTGCCCATGCATCAGATTTGATATTTTCGATATCTGTTTTCTGTATCTTTGTGATAAAACAGCACAGAAATACAGTTCAAACATTTTCTGAATCTGTAGAGTCGCCCTTTTCATTCCATCTTATCACAAGATCGTACGTGACTCACATCCGGAGTTATGAGGCTATGAAGAGGGGCTGAGATACACGTCATCTGCCTCTCACCATGTGGAACTGGTGGATTAGTGTGTCCATCTACATTTTGTTTTAATGGACACTCAGGAAATCACTAAGGACTGACCCATCATACCAGAAACCCTTCATTCTTCATTCAGTCCACATCAGAGGCACATGTGAAATGGCGTGCAGAGAGTTTACAGCTGCTGAAGTTGCTGCAGCGGTTTTGGAAAATAGTGATGACGATAGCAGAGCATTTTGATATGAAACATAATGTTATATGAAGAGCCTTAACCACCTGAGGTTGAAAGCTCAACTCTTTCATCATGTTAAAATTGTGCCATCTATTTCTTTATATGTTCTTGTAACCATTTTAGTGGTTTTAATTACTTTCTAATTTTTTAACTGACTTTTGTTTTATTTCAAGGTCTGTTTTATTATTTTATTATTATCAGTATTTTTATTATCTTATGGTTTGTCATTGGGTTTATTATTTATTATTTTATAAGTTGTTATTATTTTGATACTTTCTATTTTCTTAATCCCCTTTTAGCACTCAGTTACATTGAAAATGAAGATTACAAACAGATCACCATTAGATTTTGGCCTTCAGTCCAGGCTAAAGTGTCACAACTCACTGAAAAATGGGGAAAAACCACTGCTACAATAATGTTACTTTCCACTAGCTCCCCTATGGGGTTTTAGTAGTATTTTAGTGCTAAGCTAATGGCGATTCACGTTAACATTTTACTGCTGTTCTAGTTTAACCCTCTGGGGTCGATGAACGCACCGGCACATCAAATTAGATGTTTCTCAGTGTTTCTATTGATGTCTTTATGATAATACAGCACAGAAATATGCTTTAAATATTTCCTGAATCTGTAGAGTCGCCTTTTCCATTCCATCTTATCACGACATTGTACATCCCAAGTTGTGAGCCAATGAAGAAAAGTTGAGACACACGCCATCTGCCTCTAACTGTGTGTAACTGGTGGATTAGTGTGTTCGTCTACATTTTGCATGAAACTGACCAATGGACACTCAGGAAGTCACTAAGGACTGACCCATCACATTGAAAACACTTTGCTAGGTCTCTTTGGACACAGACGTGAAATGGTGTGTAAAAAGTTTGCAGCCGCTGAAGTTTCTGCAGCAGTTTTTGGAAAGTAGCGATAAGGAGAAGATTTATTTAATTCATTCATTCCAGTACCTTTGTGAACCTAAGACTTTGTTAGACCCATTTCAAGCACCAAAACAATTCATCCACATGAGTAAAGCAATGTTTTCACAAGCAATTTTATGAATTTCTGAACTGGATTTAATTTTTTCATCTTTCAGACCCAATTATCTGTACACAGTGCTCTGGGTCAAAACGCCCTCATTACAGAGAGAGCTGAGATTATTCTGAACATTTTGATATATTTTATGTGGGTATCATGTCATAAACAAGTGCCTTTAAAGGCAAATTAAAGAAGAGATGCAAAAATCAAGAAAACCAGAGGGTTAAACAGACATTTTATGCTCGCAGAAGACATTCCATGTTTTATCTGAACAGATATAATATTGTATATTTCACCTTGTAACAGAACTTTGGCACATGTTTCCCATTTCTGACAATTGACTGAAAGCTGGTTAGATTACAGCTTGGGTCCACAGTCAGTGATGCAGAGGTGTGGACTCCAGTCACAAATTTGTTGATTTGAAACTCGACTTGACGAAATCAAAGAAGACTTGCGACTCGACTTTGACTTTAAAACCAGTGACTCGGACTTTGACTTCGACTTGAGCATCGTGACTCGGAAAGACTCGAGACCCAAAGTGGAAGAAACGTGGAGAGAGTCTGACCTTCTTCTGACCAAAGACAATGCAGCTGAAATGGCAAAGAGAAAGATTTAAAATGAACGTCGATAATTTAGAGACTAATGGAGTTATTTGCATTAATAATCACTCCAGCTGGTTTCCTGATACATTTAATGTACAACGAGAAACTGTCAAACACTAAAGTGTCTTGAGGCTAATGTCAGTTTCTTTTTTGCCAGCTTCTTGTTCGAATTTTCCTGTTCCACCTTAAATGGTGCAGTTACGTACTGGCACATTGGGCTCCATTTAACATGGAACGGGAAAATTTAAACAAGAAGCTGGTGAATGAGAAGCTGACTTCAGCCTTGTAAAGAGTGGAACTTTAAGAGACATTTTAGAAGAAACCGTTCCACTTTTTCAGAGAAGTTTCCTGCTGAAGATGCGAGAAAAGTGGCTATAGCTGAGCTAAAGCTGAAAGCAGAGCAAAGTAAGTCTGCATTTTTGTTTATATTTTCTAGCCTATAGTAGTGCATTAGCACATACTGATACATATTTAAAGCCAAGATATTAAAATGGACATAAAATGTTGTGGCTCTTAAGGTGGTTTGATTTTTGTTGATTTGGGTTGGCGACCCCTGTGTTAAATGAAAGAGCCTTTAAAGCTGACCATATTCCTCATGGTAGCAAAACAAAAGAAACACAGCTCTCTCTCTTTGACCGATTTTAACAGCTTCTGCCATTGAAACTAGCGCAACGTTCATCATGAGGCTGAAGTTGAATTTTTATTCGCCCTTTTCAAAGTAGAATTTGTCCGTCCACATTAAATGGTGCAGCAGTCATGCGCCAGAACTGCTGCACCATTTAAGGTGGAATGGAAAATTTGAATGAGAAGCTGCTGGCGAAAAAAGTCAACTTCAGCTTCATACATTCACCATCATTTTGCTGTCTTGGACTGATTGGACAAAATTATACCCACACATTGCAAATCAAATGACTGTGATTGGTCGATTTTGTCACTTCATAATTATATTGTTAGTTAATCTAACTTGTAAGGGCTTCAGTTCAGCTCAAGTCCTAACCAATGGGAGAGGTCGATTGACTGTATCTCATTAGATATCAATGAGAAAAATCCTGATTGGATAACTTTCCATTGGGCATTTAAGCCGTTTGTTTCCAACCAAAACTTAACAATGAAAGCGAGTTCACTGAAATATTTACGCCTTCTCTGAAGGGCAGGAAGGCTGTGAGGGTTCTCCAATGCTCTCAGTTTAAGTTTGAATAAAGATGATAGTGTGTTTGCGTTTACACACTTTCAGAAAACCCCAATCTCTTAAAAAGATGGCTCTCCAAGGGTTCTTTAGTCTTTTTAGAAGCATAAGTTCTATATAGAACCATCTCCATGCTTACATAGGTCTTTACATGGTGAAATGTTCTTCAGATTGATGGAGAATGTGTTGTATATGGTTCTGTATAGAGCCATTTTGAAAATGGTTCTATATAGCGCCACAAGGTGTTCTTTTATTGTGTTGATGTTAAGCCTATAACTTTAGAAGAACCCTTTTTGGTGCTATATGTAACCATACACAACACATTCTCCATCAATCTGCAGCAACATTTCACCATGCAAAGAACCATTTGAGTATGCAAATGGTTCTACACAGAATTCACATATAGAAATTCTATTTAGAAATTGAGCCCTTGAAGAACCATCTGTACCTTATACTTCCACTGGCTGGCCACTTTATCAGAAACATCTGCCTTATATCCACGTCAGCATCATTGTGACCATCGAAAGTGGTCCAGCGCTCCAAAATGTCCAGCTAAGTGTGGCTCTGTGGTCAGAAACTGACCATGGATGAAGGACTAAAGGGTGCATCAACAGATGAGCTACAATCTCAAAATGAACACCAGTAAGGTCAGTGTCAGTGAACACTTCACAAGGGTTTCTGATAAAGTGGCCGGAGAGGGTGAACTGTTCACATGGGAAGAGACGAGTGTTTTCATATCGGTTCTAGATACCAGGATCTAAGAATGAAACAGCAGGTCAGGTTCACTTTAAACTTTGACCTCGCTGAA